>NC_071555.1:1810584-1870077 GCF_026979565.1 Vidua chalybeata | reverse complement strand
TCCCCCCGCCCCCCGCCGAGTGTCCCATTCCGTGCTGGGGCTGTGGATGTTCCTCTCCCGTGGGATTCGCTTCTCCCCTGGGGTTCCCAATCCCTCGGGGTGCCCAGGGGTCCCCCTGATCCACAGGATCCCTCAGTCCCCTGGGGTTCCCAGTACTTTGGAATGTCCTTGGGTCCCCTACTCCACAGGATCCCTCTGTCCTCTGGGGTTCCCAGTACTTTGGAATGTCCTGGGGTCCCCCTAATCCACAGGATCCCTCTGTCCTCTGGGGTTCCCAGTACTTTGGAATGTCCTGGGGTCCCCTACGTGCCACAGGATCCCTCAGTCCCCTGGGGTTCCCAGTACTTTGGAATGTCCTGGGGTCCCCTACGTGCCACAGGATCCCTCAGTCCCCTGGGGTTCCCAGTACTTTGGAATGTCCTGGGGTCCCCTACTCCATAGGATCCCTCTGTCCCCTGGGGTTCCCAGTACTTTGGAATGTCCTGGGGTCCCCTACGTGCCACAGGATCCCTCAGTCCCCTGGGGTTCCCAGTACTTTGGAATGTCCTGGGGTCCCCCTAATCCACAGGATCCCTCTGTCCCCTGGGGTTCCCAGTACCTGGGGGTGCCTGATGTCCCCCAGTCCCGTGGTCTCCCTTTGTCTCCCGGGGCTCCCAACATCTCGGGGTGCCCAGGGATCCCCTGGGATCCCCCTTCCCCTTGGGGCTGCCCCTCCCCGGGGGGGTCCCGGGGTGCCAGCCGTGCCAGCTGTGCTGTGCCCAGGCGTGGTGTACGACACGTTCATGCTGAAGCACCAGTGCACCTGCGGGAACACCACCATCCACCCCGAGCACGCCGGCCGCATCCAGAGCATCTGGTCCCGGCTGCAGGAGACGGGGCTGCTGGGGAAGTGTGAGGTGAGGGGGGAGCTCCCCGCGTCCCGGGGGGAGGGGGGGGCTCGGGATGGCACGGGGAGCCCGGGGGGCTCAGCCTTTGCCCCTTCCCAGCGGATCCGGGGCAGGAAGGCGACGCTGGAGGAGATCCAGACGGTGCACTCGGAGCACCACGCGCTGCTCTACGGCACCAGCCCCCTGAACCGCCAGAAACTGGACAGCAAAAAGCTGCTGGGTGGGTGCTGGGGGGCCCCCGATGCCTGGGAGCCCCCTCTCTGGAGCTGGGGTCACCTTGCTGCCCTGTTCCTTGTGATCCCTCTGTTCCCTGCGGGTCCGCTCCCTCTGGGGTGTCCAGGAGAGTCCGTGTCCTGTGGGGGTCCCAGTTCTTGGGGCGTTCAGGGGTCCCAGGGGATCCCTCTGTCCCCTGGGGTTCCCCATCCCTTGGGGTGCCTTGGGTTCCTCCTTTCCCATGGGATCCCTCTGTCCCCTGGGGTTCCCCATCCCTTGGGGTGCCTTGGGTTCCTCCTTTCCCATGGGATCCCCCTGTCCCCTGGGGTTCCCAATCCTTTGGGGTGCTCAGAGGTCCCCTTATCCCGCGGGATCCCCTTGTCCCCATCACCCCTTGACCCCGCAGGTCCCATCACTCCGAAGACGTACGCGGTGCTGCCGTGCGGGGGCATCGGGGTGAGTCTGGGGGCAGGGCTGGGGGCGTCCCCGGGGTGGCCGTGCCCCGCTGAGCCCCGGTGTCCCCGCAGGTGGACAGTGACACGGTGTGGAACGAGCTGCACTCGTCCAGCGCGGTGCGCACGGCCGTGGGCTGCCTGCTCGAGCTGGCCTTCAAGGTGGCCGCGGGGGAGGTCAAGGTGAGCGCGTGTCACCGTCACTCTGCCTCCCTGCACGTGTCCCTCCCTGTCCCACCCGTGTCCCTCTGTCCTGGTTGTGTCCCGATGCCACACATGTCTCTGTGTCACACACACACGTCCCTCCGTGTCCCACCCGTGTCCCTCCCTGTCCCATGCATGTCCCTCTGTCCTGGTTGTGTCCCGATGCCACACGTGTCTCTGTGTCACACACACATGTCCCTCTGTGTCCCACCCATGTCCCTCTGTCCCAGTTGTGTCCCAGTGCCACACGTGTCTCTGTGTCACACACACACATCCCTCCGTGTCCCACCCCTGTCCCTCTCTGTCCCCCAGAATGGCTTCGCTGTCATCCGCCCCCCAGGCCACCACGCTGAGGAGTCCACGGCCATGTGAGTACAGGGACGGGGTGGGACCCCCACCCAGGGCCACCCCCTCCACTGATGTCCCATGTCCCTTGTCCCCAGGGGCTTTTGCTTCTTCAACTCGGTGGCCATCTCGGCCAAGCTGCTGCAGCAGCGGCTCAGCGTGGGCAGGATCCTCATCGTGGACTGGGTAAGGGGGGACGGGGGGGACCCCACAGGCCTTGGGGACCGCGTGGGTGGGTGTGTGGGGGGGGTCCCTGACACCCGGGTGCCCCCCCAGGACATCCACCACGGGAACGGGACCCAGCAGGCCTTCTACAGCGACCCCCACGTGCTCTACATCTCCCTGCACCGCTACGACGACGGCAACTTCTTCCCGGGCAGCGGGGCCCCCGAGGAGGTACCGGGGGGGAGTTTGGGGTTGGGGGTCCCCCCACTCCGTGCCCCCCACCTACCCTGGCTGTGGCACTGAGGGGGTCACCTGTGGCTGTGCCCAGGTGGGCAGCGGGCTGGGCGTGGGCTACAACATCAACATCGCCTGGACCGGCGGCGTGGACCCCCCGATCGGGGACGTGGAGTACCTGACAGCCTTCAGGTGGGGGGGGGCCACACCTGCACGGTGGGGGGCATGGCTGGGGAGGGGCTCCATGGCACGAGGGGGCTGTGCCTCGGGGAATTCCGGTGTCCTGGGGGGGGTTCCTGAGCCCTTGGGGGGGCTCTGTCCTATGGGAGGGGTCCCTGTGTCCTGGGGGAAGGGTCTCTGTGCAGTGGAGGGGGGGGGGGGGGCTGCATCAGGGGGTCCCTGCACACCTTGGTGGGGATCCTTGCACACCTTAGGGGGTCCCTGCACACCTTGGGGGGGTCCCTGCACACCTTAGGGGGTCCCTGCACACCTTAGGGGGGGTCCCTGCACACCTTAGGGGGTCCCTGCACACATTGGGGGGGGGGTCCCTGCTCCCTGAGGGGCTCCCCAAGTCCTGGGCTGTCCCTGTAATCTGGGAGGGTCCCCATGTCCTGTGCTCTGGGAGCTCCCTCCACCCTGGGAAGGGTCTCTGCCCTCCTGGGGGGCTCCCCCAGCCCTGGGGGGGTCCCGAGCCGCCGCTGCCCCCAGGACGGTGGTGATGCCCATCGCCAACGAGTTCTCCCCGGACCTGGTGCTGGTCTCCGCCGGCTTCGACGCCGTCGAGGGCCACCTGTCCCCGCTCGGTGGCTACTCCGTCACCGCCAAGTGTGAGTGGGGTCTGGGGGCAGCCCGGGGCGGGGACCCCGGCCCGGCCGCCCCTCACCCCGTGCCCGCTGCCCCCCAGGTTTCGGGCACCTGACGAAGCAGCTGATGATGCTGGCGGGGGGCCGGGTGGTGCTGGCGCTGGAGGGGGGACACGACCTGACGGCCATCTGCGACGCCTCGGAGGCCTGTGTCACCGCCCTGCTCGGCCTCGAGGTACGGGGGGACACCCCCGAGGCCCCCCCGAGCCCCCCGGCCCTTCCCCAAGGGCGTGTTGTGGCGCACGCCCCGTGTCGTGCCTCAGTTTCCCCTCGTTGGTTGCGGGGGCTCCGGTCCCGTCCCTGCCTTGCCTCTGGGGGTGCTGGTGGCAGTTTGGGGGGGCTGACGGGGTGTCCCCACCCCAGCTGGAGCCCCTGGACCCGGCCCTGCTGCAGCAGAAGCCCAACGTGAACGCGGTGGCCACGCTGGAGAAGGTCATCGAGATCCAGAGTGAGAACGGGGGCACGGGAGGGGCCGGTTCTGTCATGGGGGGACACGGAGGGACACGGGGGGGCACCGGGGGGGCACCGGCCGCTCCGTCCCAGCCGTGGCCCCGTCCCTGTCCCCGCAGGCCGGCACTGGGGCTCTGTCCGGCGCTTCGCCGCCGCCGTGGGCCGGTCCCTGCTGGAGGCGCAGCGCGGGGACACCGAGGAGGCCGAGACGGTGACAGCCATGGCCCTGCTGTCCGTGGGCGCCGAGCACGGCGGGGCCGGGACGGAGCCCCAGGCCAGGTGCGGCCCACGGACACGGGGGGACACGGGGGGTGTGTGACACTGGGGGGACACGGGGTGGGTGTGACACTGGGGGGACACGGGGGGATACGGGGGGTGTGTGACACTGGGGGACACTGGGGAACACAGGGGATGTGTGACACTGGGGGGACATGGGGAGACACGGAGGGTGTGTGACACTGGGGGGACACGGGGGGATACAGAGGCTGTGTGACACTGGGGGGACATGGGGTGGGTGTGACACTGGGGGACACGGGGGGATGCGGAGGGGGTGTGACACTGGGGGACACTGGGGAACACAGGGGATGTGTGACACTGGGGGGACATGGGGTGGGTGTGACACTGGGGGGACATGGGGAGACACGGAGGGTGTGTGACACTGGGAGGACACGGGGGACATGGGGTGGGTGTGACACTGGGGGGACACTGGGGACACGGAGGGTGTGTGACACTGGGGGGACACTGGGGACACGGAGGGTGTGTGACACTGGGGGGACACGGGGGGATACAGAGGGTGTGTGACACTGGGGGGACATGGGGTGGGTGTGACACTGAGGGGACACGGGGGGACACTGGAGACATGGGGTGGGTGTGACACTGGGGGAACACAGGGGATACGGAGGCTGTGTGACACTGGGGGGACACTGGGGGACACTGGGGACATGGAGGGTGTGACACTGGAGGGACACTGGGGACATGGGGTGGGTGTGACACTGGGGGGACACCGGGGACACGGAGGGTGTGTGACACTGGGGGGACACTGGGGGACACAGGGGGTGTGCATGGAGCTGGGTGTGACACCGGAGGGGACACGGGGAAGGTGCACAGAGCCAGGTGTGACACTGGGGGGGACATGGGGGGGACATGGAGGGTGTGTGACACTGGGGTGTGACACTGGGGGGACACAGGGAGACATGGGGGACATGGGAGTGTAACACCAGGGGCGTCACAGAGGACGTGAATGGAGCCAGGTGTGACACTGGGGGGACACGGGGGTGTGACACTGGCGAGGACACGTGTCCCAGGGGGGTGACAGACACTTGTCCCTCCTCTGCCCAGGCCAGCAGAGGAGCCGATGGAGGCCGAGCCCACGCTCTGACCCGCCCGGATCATCCCGAAAACCAAGGAACACCCGGAAGAGACAAAAAACACACACACACACAAAAACAAAAAAATCACAGTAAAAGGAAAAAAAAAATCCAAAACACAAACAAAAAAAAACTAAAAAAAAAAAAAAAAAGACAAAAAAAAACCAAAAAAAAAGGGAGAAATCGAAAGGAAAACGAAAAAAAAAAAAAAGAGGAAAATATTTTCTTTTTCTATTAAAAAAAGGAGAAAACCACAAAAAAAAATCCCCCCGCCCGTCCTGTGCCCCCGGCTCCCCGCAGTGTTTGCGGTCGTGTCTCTTGTGCAGCAGCAGTTCCACCAGCACCCCCTGTCCCCCCGTGTCCCCCCGTGTCCCCCGTGTCCGTCGGGTCCCCCCGGCGCTGCCCGGACCCCCCCGGGGCTCCTCGAGATTTTATTTTTTAGGGTTTTTTCCTTATTTTCCCCCTATTTCTGTGTGTCTGCCCCCCTCGTTCCCTCCCTGGCTCCGGATCCGTCCCCCCACCCCGGGGGAGGCGATGGGAAATCTTCGTGCCTTTAAGTAAGTATTTTTTTTTAATGCCTTAATTTCCCTTCATTTTGGGTTTTTTTTTTAATTTTCTTGGGTTTGTTTTTTTTTTCCCTTCGGCCTCCCCGTTTTGGACGGGGACATGAGACAAAGGGACGAGCCCTGTCCCCCCACTCCCCTGTCACTTTGTCACCCCGGCGCCTTTGTTGGGATCAAATTTATCCTTATAGGAGAGGGAAAAAGAAAAAAAAAAAAAAAAAAAAAAAAGAGGAAAAACCACTTTATTTTCCTGTTTTGTCACCAGCCGGAGGGGCCTCAGAGCAATTTTAGCTTTAAAAGAGAGAAAACCACCCAACCCCCCCCCCAAAAAAAAAAAAAAAAAGGGATATAATTTATTACAGATGGATTTATTTAATAGTATTTTTTTAATGGGGGGGGCGGAGGGGGGGAACTGGCACAGGGACAGCACGTCGTGGGTTAAATTATTCCGGGGGCGGGGGGGGGGGAATTTGGGGTGGTCCCAAATTAGGACAGAGGGCTAAGGTTGTCCTTGTCACCTCTCCTGGGGGGGAAAGACCCTGGTTTAGGGTGAGGAACGGGGGGGGATCGTGCGTGTCCCCAACGCTGGGGACACCCCGAGTGTGGTGGGGGATCCCCCTCCCCACCCCAGGAGAGGGAAACGCCTCTGGATTTTGGGGGCAGCGTGCCCGGCTTGCTTTGGGCTGGTGTCGTCGTGTGTCCCCCCCCCCCCCCCCCGCAGTGTGTCCCCCGTGTCCCCCCCCGGTCCTGTCCGTCCCCGCTCACGCTCGCTCCGGGTCTCGGTTCGGTATTTTGTAAAGATGTCACCGATGTTCGTCCTTGTATAAATAAACTGTTTCTGGCAATACCCGCCGGGCCCGCTGCCTTTGGGGGTGCTGCTGGGGGGTGCCCCTGTGTCCCTTTTCCTGTCCCCGAGTCCCCTTTTCCTGCCCCGTCCTCCCCGCGGTGTCCCCCACGTGCCTCAGTTTCCCCAGGCACCGCAAGAGGCGCGGGGAGGGAGCGGGGCGGGTCCCCTTTGTCACCCCCGGGCTCGGGGGGCTCTGTCCTCGCTGTCCCCCCAACCCAACCCCCAGCACTCGGGGCCGGGCTCGGTTCTGGAGCTTTATTTGGTTCCAAACGGGGGCAGCCCCGCACACACCGGGCTGGGGGGGGGTCCCGGCGGGGCGGGGGGGGGCCCCATCCCTGCTGTGGAGAACTGGGGACAGCTGGGGACGGGGCTGGCAGCTCAGTGTCCCCCCCCGGGCCGGGGCTGTCCCTGGGCTGTGTCCCCAGACCCGCTGGGCACGGGGCACCCCCGGCTCGGCCCCGGGGGGCTGGGACGCCCTGCCCGGGGTGAGGGGGGGGTCCCTGGGGCAGGCGAGGGTGAGCATGAACCGGGACAACTGCTCGGCCTGGGGGGGGAAGGAGTGAGAGTGAACCGGGAACAGAGCGGAGACCCCCCCCCACTCAATTTGGGGTCTCTGGGGAAAGGGAGGGTGAGCATGAACTGGGACAGAAATGGGGACCCCCTACTCAATATCGGGGTCCCTGGGGCAAAAAGAGTGTGAGAATGAACTGGCAACAGAGCAGACACCCCCTAGTCAAATTTGGGGGTGCCTGGGACAGGTGGGGATGAACTGGGAGCAGATCCCCCCCCCCTTCCCCGATAAAGTGAGGGGGGGGGGTTTAGGGGGCTGCCCGGAGCCGGCGGAGGATGAGGATGAGCTGGGGCAGGAGGGAGGCCACCAGCACGGGCCCCAGGGTGTAGCGGGCGCCCACGTTCAGGTACCACAGGGCCGCCTCGTCGCTCTTGGGCAGCTTGTGCAGCATGTCCAGGGCCAGCAGCCCCAGCGCGGCGCTGCCCAGCGGCGGCTCCAGCCCCCGCAGCTCCTCGGCGGCGCGGCGGCTCAGCGGGTGCCTGGCGGCCAGGGCCAGCCCCAGCGCGCTGCCGCTCACCCGGCACAGCGAGGCCCAGGGCCGCGTCTCCGGCCGCAGCCAGGCCGGCTCCCAGCACCGGGCGCTGGCCCGGCGGAGGGACCTGGTGGGGAGGGGGGGAGATGAGGGGCTTTTGGGTTGTGCACCCCCCGAGAAACGGGTTGGGGGAAGAGCTCTGCGGTCAGCCCCCGTCCCCAAACAGCTCGGGGGGTACATCCCTGCAGTTAGTCCCTGCACGACCGCAAATTACTCCTGGAAGCAGATTCCTGGGGATGCCTCCCTCCAGCCTGGAGGGCTGCTCCCTGGGGAGACCCCTCCCCGGTGGGCACATCCCTGGGGTACACCCCTAGCACCCCGGAAGGCTGATCCATGTGACACCTTTGTCCTGTGACACCCCTGTCCCCCTGTGACACCCCTTTTCCCCGTGACACCCTTTCCCCCTGTGACACCCTTTCACCCCATGACACCCCTTTCCCCCGTGACACCCTTTCCCCCTGTGACACCCCTTTTACCCTGTGACACCCCTTTCCCCCGTGACACCCCTTTTCCCCCATGACACCCTTTTCCCCCTGTGACACCCTTTTCCCCCTGTGACACCCTTTCCCCCTGTGACACCCCTGTCCCCGTGGGACCCCTGTCCCCGGGCACTCACCAGTCCAGGTCCAGGCCTGCGGCTGTGGCCAGCCCGTGCAGGGCCAGCGCGCTCAGGAGCAGCCCCAGAGCCGTCAGCAGGAAGAACCGGCACTTGAGGAAGTTGGGGGGCCAGCGCTGCAGCCCCCAGCCCAGAGCCATCCCTGGCGGGGGGGGACAGACGGGCTTGGCACTGGGATGGACTGGGAAGGGGCTTGAGGGAAGGGGAAGGAGCTGGGGTGCCCCCCTCACCTGCCAGGGAGCCGGTGACCACCTGATGGGGGAAGTGGGCCAGGACGAAGATCCGGGAGAGCCCCATGGCCACCAGCAGGAGGATGTAGATGAGGAATGGGATCAGCCTCAGCAGCCGGCTGGAAGGGAACGGGGCTCAGCGGGGCGGGGTGCAAAGGAGGGAAGCACAGCTGAAAGGGGCAACAAAAAGTCCTGGGGGGCATTCAGGGGCTCTACAGCCTCTTCCCGAGCTGCCAGGGAAGGGATGTGTCCCCCTGGAGCCGCCCTGCTGGGAGGGAAGGGATCCATATCACCCTCCACGGGTGCTGGGGTCCCACATCCACCCCCTCGTCCCACAGGTGCTCTGGAAGCTTCCAAGGGACGGTGTCTCCATCCCGGGACTCCTCCTGCCTGCTCCCCGTGGGGTCTGCCCCACAGGAGCGGCCCCACATCTCACCCCCCTCTTCCCACAGAGGCTGAGGACTCACCTCCGGGTGTACCTGGACACTCCCTTGCTCAGGGCGGTGACAACTGGCCACAGGGCCGCCCCCAGGATCATGCAGTGGCCCGAGGGGCTCCCTGGGGGATGAAGCACAGGAGAGCTGGCGATGTCAATCCCAACCCCTCCCCGCTGCTCAGGAATGGCTCTTCCCGCCTCCAGCCCAGCGTTCCCACGTGGATGGGGCTCCTGGGGCTCTTCCCCGGGGATCCCGGGGCTGCCCGAGCTGGGACTCACCTGGCCCCGTCTCGCAGGTGACCGGGAACTGGCGCAGCGGGAGCTGCTCCTGGCTGGAGAGCCCCGACTCGTGGATCCACCAGTACGGGCGCTCCCCGAACAGGAACCTGCGGCAGGGACAGCACGGAGCGTGGGAGAGAGCCCAGAGAGCCAGGGGCTGGATCCCTGCAGCCCATCCTGGGATCTCCAGGAGAGCAGGATCCCTGCAGCCCATCCCGGGATCCAGGAGAGCAGGATCCCTGCAGCCCATCCTGGGATCTCCAGGACAGCAGGATCCCTGCAGCCCATCCTGGGATCTCCAGGAGAGCAGGATCCCTGCAGCCCATCCTGGGATCCAGGACAGCAGGATCCCTGCAGCCCATCCTGAATGATCCAGGAGAGGAGGATCCCTGCAGCCCATCCCGGGATCTCCAGGACAGCAGGATCCCTGCAGCCCATCCTGAATGATCCAGGAGAGCAGGATCCCTGCAGCCCATCCCGGGATGATCCCATCTCCAGGATGAAGCCACAGAGGATCAGGATCCCTTGCCAACCCTGATTCCTCCGGAGCTTTTCTCTGCCAGGAATTCCTGGCAGACGCTCAGGGCGGCTCGGGTGACCCCGCGGAATGCCACAGCCAGGGAGCCTCTGCCCAGAATTCCTGGGGCAGGGAGCAGGGAGTGTCCCAGTGCCCCCCTCCGTGTGCCCCCCCTCACCACTTGAGGACCACGTTGAGCCACTCGGCCACCAGGGCGATCCAGAGAACCATCAGGGACACGCGCTCGTCCAGCCCGCGGGCCAGCGGGAAGCAGACGGTGTAGATGGAATTGGGATCCAGGTGGGACGTCAGGAAGAGCCAGAACTGCTCCAGCCAGGGCGGCCCAGCCTGCAGGGCCACGGCGGCGTGGATCCCGGCCTCGTGCAGGGCATCCATGGCACTGGGCTGGGGCACAGCAGGGAGATCAGGATCTGGAGGAACCCCTTGGGGACAGGGTGGGAGGTGGATGGATCCTTAGGAACCCCTTGGGGAGAGACTGGGAGGTGGATGGATCCTTAGGAACCCCTCGGGGACAGGGTGGGAGGTGGATGGATCCTTAGGAACCCCTTGGAGAGAGACTGGGAGGTGGATGGATCCTTAGGAACCCCTCAGGGACAGGGTGGGAGGTGGATGGATCCTTAGGAACCCCTTGGGGAGAGAGTGGGAGGTGGATGGATCCTTAGGAACCCCTTGGAGAGAGACTGAGAGGTGGATGGATCCTTAGGAACCCTTGGCACTGATTCAGGCACTCATTCACCACTTGAAGTTTGCCCACAAATGACTCCCCAGTTTCTGCCCGGGGGCAGAACACACCTGTGGCTCTGGGATGGGGAACAGGGCAGGATCCCGGGGGATTGGTGTGGGATTTGCTGGAGCAGCTGAGATGCTCCAAAGAGCCACCAACTCCCTGGGGGCTTTCCCTTGGAAACCTCCTGGGTCTCCTGTGGTGATTCTGCAGAAGGCCTGGGGTCTCCCTGGAGTCTTGCCTGGAGCCACCCTTGGTATTCCTTGGGGTTTCCCTGGGGTCTCCCTAAGCGGGTCCTGGGCATCCTTGGGGTCCCTCTGGGCCTCCCTGGGCTCTCAGGCCCGAGGCCTCCCTGGGGTCTCCCTACATCAGACCCGCGGCCTCCCCATTCCCACCAGCAGCCTCTGAGCCTCCCTGACCTTCCCTGAACCTCCCGGTGGCGCTGCCCACCCCCCGGTACCGGCGGGAGGTACCTGAGGGGGGGGCTTCATCCCGGGGACCCCTCAAAACTCCCTCCCGCCGCTCTCAGCGCCCTCTTCCGCCTACACTTCCCATCACCCCCCCCCGCGGGGCGGCGCGCTACGGCGGGGCGGGAGGGACAAACCGCGGCCGGCGCGGGCTCGGCCAATCAGCGCGCGGGGCGGAGCAGATCGGCGGGGCGGAGCGCCAATCCCCGCCCTCGCTGCCGCGCGGCCCCGCCCCCGCCGCGCCTGGCCGAGGCGAGCGGAGCCGCGGGCGCTGCGGGCGGACAAGATGGCGGCGCCGGGCGAGTACTTCAGCGTGGGCAGCCAGGTGTCCTGCCGCACCTGCCAGGAGCAGCGCCTCCAGGGCGAGGTCGTCGCCTTCGACTACCCCAGCAAGATGCTGGCGCTCAGTATCCACCCGCCCGCGCCTCGCCGCGCTGGTCCCGGCCCCGGCGCGGCCCGCTCGGGCCTCTGCGGCCCGCCCGATGAGGGGGTGGGGGGGGGGGGCGTGAGGGAGGGAGGGGAAAGGGGGCGAAGGAGGGGAGGGGGTGTGAGGGGATCGAGGTGGGCGGCGACAGGGAGGGGTTTGAGGGGCAGCGGGGAGACCCCCGAGGGACGTGGGGAGCCCGGTAGGGAGGTTTTGGGGAAATTGGAGAGATTTGTGTCGGGGTGAACGGGGAGCTCCGTGTGGAGGGACTGGGGGGCCGGGGGGGGGGGGGGGGGCTTGTAACCGCGGGGTTGAGGAGCCCTGCACTGGGGTGAATGGGGGACTTGGGGGTCTTGTAGTGGGTGAATGGGATGTGGGGTGTCCTGCAGGGAGATTTTGGGGGGAATTGAGGAGGTTTGTTTTGGGGGGATCGGGGAGCCTGTGTTAGGGTGAATGGGGGGGATTGGGAGCCCGTATGGGGGTGAATGGGGGGCCCTGTATTATAAAGAACTTCTGGGGGGGGGGAGTGGGGAGCCCTGTCCTGGCTTGAATGGAGAAAGAGAGAGCACCAAGTTTTGGGGAGAATAGTGGGGACTGCGGTGTCCTGGAGGGTTTTTTTTTGGGGGGGGAGGGCAGTGAGGAACCCTGTAGTGGGGTGAGTGGGGGTGTGGCATTCACTGTGGGGGGGTTGGAAGCTTTGTTTTGGGGTGAGTGGGGGCAGTGGGGTGCTCCCTGCCCACCCCCCAGTATGGATACATGTGGATATGGTTTTGTTTGGGATCTGCAAGGAACAGGAAAAGCCGAGGGCTGTTGGAGAGCAGTGGAGGGTCCCAGGAGAGGGGGGAAAGGTGAATGCTCAGCTCAGGGCTGGCGTTGGAGTTCTGGGGGGGCCCAGGGGTGGGTTCTGCAGGGAGTGAGGAGCTGGGAAAGGGTTTTGTGGCTGGAGCTGTGGGAAACAGAGCGGGGAAAGGCCCCGTGGGTGCCTGGGGTGTGATTGGAGCCAGGGGAGCTGCCAGGGAAGTCCCAGAGGGTCCGACAGGTTGCTCAGTGCTGCTTGTCAGCCCCACGGGGAGCTGAGCACTTCCCAAAGTCCAGCTCACCCCACAGCTGGGGTGCTCCAGCTCATCCCCCAGAGGGGGAGACTGCAATTCCCTGGCTTCCTGCTCGCCACTGAACGGCGTTTCTTAGGGAGGGCTCCACCTTGTGCTCAGGGGGGGGTTGGAGAGGAACAGGGGCTTCCATGAGGGTCTCCTCCAGGAGGAGATGGTGCTGGCATGGAAGAGGCTCTCCGTGTTGTGCTCCATCCATCCCTCCATCCTCATGGGAGCAGAGGAATTGTGCAGGAATTCCTGTCAGCTCTGGAAGGGGTGGGTTTGTTTTGTTTTTGTTTTTTTTTTTTTTTTTTTGGGGGGGGGTGCTGTCTCATTCCCAACAGCAGTACCAACAACCAACCTTGTGTGTCCCTCTCCTGGGAATTCCAGAACAGGGAATGCTCCCCGGGAGGCTGCTGCCTGCAGGAGGAAAAGAGTTCTGGTGGAAAAAGAGCAAATTTGGTGGTGCTGGTTCAGGCAGGTGGTGGTGGTGGGCTGGTGTTGGTGCACCAGGACTGGAGAACTCAGTCTGGAGTTGGGCTAGACCAGGATCAGCACCAAAACAGGTGCAGGGAGAGATGAGTGAGATGGGATCACTGCTGACCCCAGGCAGGGACAAGGGAGCAGAGGAGCTTCCCACAAACCCAACCTTCTCCTGCTTTGCTCCTGGGCCGTGTCCCACCTACAAAAGCCTCTCTGTGGATTTGTTTTCCTTAACCCCTTCCTCCAGAATGCCCCTCTTCCAGTGGCAAGCCCAACCACGCAGACATCCTGCTCGTAAACTTACAGTACGTGTCAGAAGTGGAAATAATCAATGACCGCACGGAAACGCCTCCCCCTTTAGCCTCCCTCAACGTCAGCAAGGTGAGAGAGCCCCTCAGCAGGGATCCCCAGGAATCCTGCAGGGATCCCCAGGAATCCTGCAGGGATCCAGCGGGATTTGCTGCTGGAGCTGCTCCCAGCGCAGCTTCCCAGAGTTCCATCCTGAGGCTTGGATTTGGTGATTTGGGGCTGGATTTTACCAGTTTGGGATCTGGATTTTGGCATTTGGAGGCCTGGGTTTTGTTTGGTTTAAGGTCTGGGCTTTTGGCATTTAGGGCCTGTTTTTTTGGGTGGTTTTAGGGTCCGGATTTTATGTCTAGATTTTTGGCATTTGCGGACCTGGATTTTGGTGGTTTTGGGTCTAAGGTGATCTTGTTTTGGGGCTTGCATTTTGAGGGGTTTGGAGCCTGGGTTTTGGTAGTTTGGGTCCAGGTGGTGGTGTTTGGGGTCTGGATGATGCTGTGTTGGATCTAGATTTTGGCGTTTTGGAGTGCACAGGAGGGGTAAAGGTGAACTCATAAAGGGGAGCTCATGGAATTCTGAGGAATTGCTTTTCATCCATCCTGGAGCGGGATCACTTCTGATTCCCAGTGAGGTGAAAGAAAGGGAAGGTGACCCCGAGCCCTGAGTGCTGGGATGGCTCCAGGTGTGGGGTGCTCAGTTGTCACCTCCTTGTCCCACAGGGACACCTCTCCCAGGGCTTTGTGCCACACAGGTGGCACCAGCTGGGTGTCCATCCCCTCCTGGGTCCCTTCCCGATGGATTAACACGTCCGAGGTCTCGGGTGACACAGCTGCCACCACGATGTGACTGTTGGCTGTCAGTGCAGCGAGTGACATCGCTGGGAGCGCAGCCCGAGGGGAGCCCCCTCAGGAATTGCAGTGCTCATTTTGGGGAGCCCCCTCAGGAATTCCAGTGCTCACTGTGGGGAGCCCCCTCAGGAATTCCAGTGCTCCCTGTGGGGAACCCCCTCAGGAATTCCAGTTCTCACTGTGGGGAATCCCCTCAGGAATTCCAGTGCTCATTTTGGGGCGCCCCCTCGGGAATTCCAGTGCTCACTGTGGGGAGCCCCCTCAGGAATTCTAGTGCTCATTTTGGGGCGCCCCCTCAGGAATTCCAGTGCTCACCTGGGTTTGGTGTGGGGGGGAATGACAGATGCAGTCGGGTTGGAAGGGGCTGTTCCAGTGGCAGGAGGGCAGTTCTGTGGGGTCTGCCCCACATCTCCTTCCCCGTGGGGGCTCAGGCAGGCTGGGCTGGGATGGTGCTGCAGGACTGGGATGTTGGTGGCCGGTACTGGTTATACTGGGAGGAGGAGGTGTGGGCACATGGCAGTGCTGGCAGTGCTCCAGGGAACCCAGAGAGTTGGGGACTTTTGGGGACACCGCTGTCCCACGGGGCTGGCACTGGGCACAGCCATCCGGTGCCATTCCAGGGAGATTTTGGAGGGATCCCCTTGATCTCCTCAGCCTGCTGGCACCCAGCTGGGATGAGGGGCCAGCCTGGCCCTGGGGGGGACCCTGGCATGGCCCCTGGGGGCCCTGGCATGAACCTTGGTGGCCCCCACAGTCCCTGAATTCCGTCACTCACCCCACGGGAGCAGGGAGTGACTCATCCATTGACGAGGTGTGTGCAGGGAACTCCTTGGAGTGCTGGGATCCAGGGGCTGGAGCTGAGCTGTTTCCTGGTGGGAAACAGATGCATTTTTTCCTGGGAAACGGGTGCATTTTTTCCTGGGAAACGGGTGCATTTCTTCATGGGAAACAGGTGCAATTCCTGGTGGGAAACGGGTGCATTTTTTCATGGGAAACGGGTGCATTTTTTCATGGGAAATAGGTGCATTTTTTCCTGGGAAACGGGTGCATTTCTTCATGGGAAACGGGTGCATTTCTTCATGGGAAACAGGTGCATTTCCTGGTGAGAAACGGGTGCATTTCTTCATGGGAAATGGGTGCAATTCCTGGTGGGAAACGGGTGCATTTTTTCATGGGAAACGGGTGCATTTTTTCATGGGAAATAGGTGCATTTTTTCCTGGGAAATGAGTGCATTTCCTCCTCGGATGGGCAGGGAGGGCACACCTGCTGCAGGGCTGACGAGCACAGGGATGGATCCCGTGGGAATGCCGGGGTGCTGCTGCTGCTGGCACCTCTCCGGGGGTTCTGGTCACCTCCCGCTGGCCTCTTGTCAGGGCTGTCCCCAGGTGTGGATGCAGCAGCTGCTGGAGGAGCATCCCAAGGCCTGGGACAGAGGGGATCTAAACCTCAGGCTGGGGAAGGGGGGGTCTGGTCTGGCTGGGAAGGGGATCTGCTCTGGGAGGACACGGCAGAGGGGATTCCCAGGGCTCACAATTCCAGCCCATCCCAGTGTGGTGGGGGATGCCACTTCTCCAGCCTTGTGGCAGACCCTCCCTGGAGGGGTGAGGGGCTGTGGCAGCCCAGGGAAGGCTGGGAAGGGTGTGGGGTGCAGGGAAGTTCCTGTGGAACGTTGTGTCTGGTTTGGAAGCCTGGCTGGTGGTCTTGGAGAGAACCATTCCCACCTGGAGTGGGGTGGGTGGCTTGTGAGGGTGAGGAAGGCTCCTGTGCCCACTGAGGCATTCAGGGAGCACACGGGGAGCATCCCAGTGCTCCTGCAGTGCCTAAAGTGTCCCCAGTCAGAGGGAGCTGAGGCTTTTCTGTCCTCAGAGGGGCTTTGGAAGGGGTGAAACCCCCTCAGCCAGCACCAGGAAGCCAGTCCAGCTCTGGGTGTGCTCCCAGGAATGAGGAGGCTCCAGGAGGAGGAAGAGGAGGGATGATGCTGCTGTGGCTCCTCCACTGCGGCAGCTCCAGCCAGGAAAAGGCAGCTGGTCCAAGGCTGCTGCCTCCAGGCTCTGCTTCCTTCTCCTCCCACATCCATGGGATGCAGCATGGGGGATGCCAGGGTCGGGGTTTTCCATCTCTATTCCAGCACCCTGTGTGTAATCACACCTCCCCGCACACGGATGCGACTCCCAGATAACCGGTTCTGGTTATTTTTTTTGGGAGCAAACCAACTGCTGCAGGCTAAAGTTGCTCGTACTCCTGCGTGGAGCACCTACTCCCAGCGTGTTGGGTATTCCAGGCTCCTCTTCCCCATCTCCATCCCAAGTAAACTGAGTAGTGAGGGGGGGGTGGTTTGCACCTGAAATGCCAGAATTTATTCACAAAAGGCCAAGGGGAAAGAGCAGGGGGTGTGAAAAAATGGCACCACCATCCCCCAAATCTCTGTGAGTCCCCGGCAGAGGTGGGGGTGCCTCCAAAGGGGAGTTTAGGCTGGAATCACAAGGGGCAGAGCCGTGCCCAGGGCGTCCCCGTGTCCCCCTCGCTGCTCCCAGCCCAATTCCCTGTCCCTGTGTTTTCCCAGCTTGCCAACAAAGCACGGACGGAGAAGGAGGAGAAGATGAGCCAGGCGTATGCAATTAGTGCTGGTGTCTCTCTGGAGGGGCAGCAGCTCTTCCAGACCATCCATAAGACGTAAGTGCCCGCCTCGGGGGTTCCCAGTGCCCGCCTCGGGGGTCCCCACGCTCCCTTTTGGGGTCCTTCACAACCTTTTTGGGGGATTGCCATAGCTGGGTCTCTCTGGTTTGCCCTGGAAGGCTCTGCTGTGTCCTGGGTGGCATCCTCAGGGAGAAGGGTGGCTCCCTGCCTGCTCCCTGCCCCTTCCTGGCACATCCCACCCCCCTGGAGTCCCACCCCTCTCCAGCTGGACCCTGGAGTGACGGGGGTGGGGGGCTCTTTGCCCCCTCAGTGGGACACAGGCTCACCCCAGCCGTTGTCCCTCCCTCCCCTCAGCATTAAAGACTGTAAATGGCAGGAGAAGAACATAGTTGTGATGGAAGAAGTCGTCATTGCCCCTCCGTACCAGGTGGAAAACTGCAAAGGCAAAGAGGGAAGCGCCCTGAGCCACGTACGCAAAATAGTGAGTGTGGGCTGGGGACACCGGGAGGGTGGCACGACCTGGGGACAGCCAGGAGCCCTCCTTGGTGAGGCTCCAGCCCCTCCTGGGCATCCCCTTCCCTCTCCAGATCCCCCTGCCACCCTTCTTGGAGCCGTGTGCTCAGAATGCTGAGCCGGGGCTGGGGACACTGGGAGGGACTGGGCAGGTGTCACCTCCCTGGGGACACCCGGGACCCCTCCTTGCTTGGCCTCCAGCCCCTCCTGGGTTTCCCCAGCCCGTCCTGGGCTTCCCCAGCCCCGCCTGGGCTTCCCCCAGCCCCTCCTGGGCTTCCCCCAGCCCCTCCTGGGCTTCCTCCAGCCCCTCCTGGGCTTCCTCCAGCCCCTCCTGGGCTTCCTCCAACTCCTCCTGGGCTTCCTCCAGCCCCTCCTGGGCTTCCCCAACCCCTCCTGGGCTTCCTCCAGCCCGTCCTGGGCTTCCTCCAGCCCCTCCTGGGCTTCCCCAACCCCTCCTGGGCTTCCTCCAGCCCGTCCTGGGCTTCCTCCAGCCCCTCCTGGGCTTCCCCAGCCCGTCCTGGGCTACTCCAGCCCCTCCTGGGCTTCCTCCAGCCCCTCCTGGACGTCCCCAGCCCCTCCTGGACTTCCCCCAGCCCCTCCTGGGCTTCCCCAGCCCCTCCTGGGCTTCCCCAGCCCCTCCTGGACTTCCCCCAGCCCCTCCTGGACTTCCCCCAGCCCCTCCTGGGCTTCCTCCAGCCCCTCCTGGGCACTTCTCATTCTCTAAACCCCTCTGTGCCCCCCTTGCCCCGCAGGTGGAGAAACATTTCCGGGACGTGGAAAGCCAGAAGGTCCTGCAGCGTTCACAAGCACAGCAGACACAGAAGGACACGTCCCTGTCATCCTGAGGCCACCTCAGGGCCACCTCCCTGCTGTCCCCGTGTCCCCTCCCCGGAGGCGGCGCCGGGGGCAACGTCAACTTTTATTTCCTTTTTTTTTTTTTTTTTTTTTTTTTTTTTTCCCTCCCCCCCCCCCTCTCTCTCTCTCTCTCTTTGGGGAATCTCAACCAATTCCAAACTTTAGACTTTAAAACAAACGAGAAAAGAGAATAATTTAAAGCTCCTCACGCATTACTTGACTAACAGACTTTGTTTTTCCGCCATGGTTTCTCCCTCCAGCCAGTCAGACTCTGTTAATTTTATTTTTTGGCCTTTTTTTTTTTTTTTTTCTCCTTTTCCTCCCAATTCCTGCCTCCCTCTTCCCCAAAAATCCCTCCAGAAAATAAAGCTAACGAGCTGACTGCGGTGGCCGACCCGGGACCCTCATGACCAACGTGGTCTCGTTTTAATTTTGTTTGCACAGGGCAAGGCTTGAATTAGTCTTATTTTTCTTATCTTTAAATATATATATGAATATATATTAAAATGTTCTTTAAATATTTGTCTGCTTCCAGTAGGGTCGTGGCAAAAAATGCCTCTAACACAACCCTCGGGAGCAGCCAGAACCTGGATTTGGGGTTTTCCCCCCATTTCCTTTATGTTTTTAAATTTTTTTCCCTTTTTCATTTAATTTTTAATTTTTTTTTAATTTTAATTTTTTTTTTGGTTTTGCCACGATCCTCCCTCTCCCCTTGTTGTTTCCTTTGACTGTTTTTATTTTGTGGTTTTTTTTTTTTTTAAATTAAAAAAAAAAAAAGCAAATCAAGCTCAAAACAATTCAAGCCCTGCCTTTAGGAAAATTAAAGATTAAAAAAAAAAATTAAAAAAAAAGAAAAAAAAAGGAAAATTTTTTAGTCTTGTTTAGCAAAAAACAATAAAAACCCGAAATTTTTTTAACCATCACCGGAGTCTGTGGGGGCTCAATGGGGGCGTGGCCTCGAGGGGGCGTGGTTAAGCGGCATGGGCGTGGCTTGGGGAGGGGTTTATTACCTTCTTTGTTATGGGGCGTGGTTTCAGCGAGGGGGCGTGGCGTGGCGCGGTATTTTCAATGAAGGTTTGTTTGATTGACGGGCGCGGTTTCAGGGAGAAGGCGCGGCCCAGGGCAGGCCGGAGGCTCGGCGGGCGCGGCTGTTCCGGAGCGGGACCTTCCTTTGTGGGGCAGGAGCCGCCATTGGAATGGAGGGGCGCGGCCTGAGCCTAATGAGGGCGCTCCAATTAAAGGGGCGTGGTTTGTACCGGGGGCGTGCCTTCCTCTGGCAGGGCGGCGCTGATTGGTCCGCGAGGCTGCGCTTCCGGCGCGGCGTTTCCGGCGGGACGGCCCGGTCATGGCGGCGGGCCGCGGGTGGAGGCGGCGGGCGCTGCGGCTGCTCACGGCGGGCGGCGGCGTCCTGCTCACCCGCTTCCCCTTCTGGCACTGCTTCAGCGGGCTCCTGCTCTGCGCGGAGCGCGCCGACCTGCGCCGGTGCGCGCGCCCGCGGGGCGACACGGGGCGGGGGCGCCTGCAAGGGCTCGTGGGGAGAGCCTGGGCCTGGGAGCGGCCTGCGGGTGCTCGTGCGGGCAGGGCGCGCTGTGGGGCCGGGCTGGGGGGGATCTGTGAGAGCCTGGGGTGCTTGAGGGGCTCGGGGGGAGCCCCGAGTGTCCGGGGTGCAGAGGCTGGTGCGGGAGCCGGGGCTGTGAGGGGCTGGGGGTGCGGGGCCTGGGCGGCTGCTGAGGTGTGGGGCAGCTGGGGGGCTCCTGGGTGAGTGTGGGGCAGCTCCGGGTGACAGGGACCCTCGGTGGGGCCGGGGCAGGTGACAGGGACCCTCGGTGGGGCCGGGGCAGGTGGGGTTTGGGGTGGGGCACGGAGCTGCTGCCTGGGGCTGAGGGGAGACCCCGGTAGCGTCAGGGTCCAGAGGAAGATTTGGGGTCTAGAGGAAGATTTGGGGTCTGGGGATGGGTTTGGGATCTGGGGAAGGATTTGGGGTTTGGGAAAGGGTTTGGAGTCTGGAGGGTTTGAGGTCTGGGGAAGGGTTTGGGGTCTGGGAAAGGGTTTGGGGTTTGGGGGAGGCTTTGGGGTCTGGGGATGGGTTTGGGGTCTGGGAAAGAGTTTGGGGTCTGGGGGAGGCTTTGGGGTCTGTAAAGGGTTTGGGGTCTGGGGGATTTGGGGTCTGGGAAAGAGTTTGGGGTCTGGGGGAGGATTTGGGGTTGGGAGAAGGGTTTGGGGTCTGGGGGAGGATTTGGGGTCTGGAGAAGGTGACAGAGCAGCAGAGGGGCCCGGAGGGGCTCTGTGGGGCAGGGGCAGGGCTGCAGCTCCCCGATAACCTGGGGGAGGCTTTGGGGGCTCCGGGGTGAGTCCGGGGGTGCCGGAGCTGCCGTCCCCCGCAGGAAGCCGGACATCCCGGTGCCCTACCTGTACGTGGACATGGGCGTGGCCGTGCTCTGCGCCAGCTTCATGTCCTTCGGCGTCAAGCGGCGCTGGTTCGCCCTGGGGGCCGCGCTGCAGCTGGCGGTGGCCACCTACGCCGCCCACGTCGGGGGCCACGTGCACTACGGCGACTGGCTCAAGGTGAGACCCCCCCCCCCCCACCCCATTATCCTGCCCTGCCCCCAGAGCCCCGGGCTGGCACTGAGGGCGCCGCGGCCCCGCAGGTGAGGATGTACTCGCGCACCATCGCCATCATCGGCGGCTTCCTGATCCTGGCCAGCGGCGCCGGGGAGCTGTACCGGCAGAAACCCCGCAGCCGCTCCCTGCAGTCCACGGGCCAGGTGTTCCTGGGCATCTACCTCATCTGCCAGGTAACGGGGCTGGGGACAGCCAGGGGACAGCTGGGGGACAGCCAGGGGACAGCTCTGTGCTGCCACGCTGCGGGCTGGGGACACGGTTCCCTGCGGGAGAAGCCTCGGGACAGTGCTCACAGTGCTCCGGGTTGTCCCTGGTGGGAGCCTCAGGGTGGTGTCACTGGTGCTACTGAGCCCACAGTGTCACCAAACCTCAGGGTGGTGTCACCAGTGCCACCGAGCCCACAGTGCCACCGAGCCCACAGTGTCACCGAGCCTCAAGGTGGTGTCACCAATGCCACTGAGCCCACAGTGTCACTGAGCCTCAGGGTGGTGTCACTGGTGCCACTGAGCCCACAGTGTCACCGAGCCCACAGTGCCACCAAGCCTCAGGGTGGTGCCACCAACGCCACCAAGCCTCAGGGTGGTGTCACTGGTGCCACTGAGCCTCAGGGTGGTGTCACCAGTGCCACTGAGCCCACAGTGCCACCAAGCCTCAGGGTGGTGTCACTGGTGCCACTGAGCCTCAGGGTGGTGTCACCAGTGCCACCAAGCCCACAGTGCCACCGAGCCTCAGGGTGGTGTCACCAATGCCACTGAACCCACACTGTCACCGAGCCTCAGGATGGTGTCACCAGTGCCACCAAGCCCACAGTGCCACCAAGCCTCAGGGTGGTGTCACCAGTGCCACCAAGCCCACACTGTCACCGAGCCTCAGGGTGGTGCCACCAGTGTCCCCAGGGCAGAAGCCCTGGGCAGCACCTGTCCTTGGGGGATCGTTTCCAGTGCCACCACTCCGTGGCCCCCGGCGTAGAACTCTTGTGTGGGTGCTCCCAGTGCCAGCACACCCCAGCTCCCCGTTGTCCCTGGGGGAGAAACCTTGGATGGCACCGGTGCCACCCGCAGAGCAGGGCCCCGCTGCCGCTGTCCCCAGAGCGTCCCCCGCTGTCCCCGCAGGCCTACTCCCTGCAGCACAGCACCGAGGACCGCCTGGCCTACCTGGACCACCTGCTGGGGGGCGAGCTGGCCCTGCAGCTGCTCTTCCTGCTCTACGGGCTGCTGGCCCTGGCCTTCCTGTCGGGCTACTACGTGCGGGCGGCGGCGCAGGTGCTGGCCGTGCTGCTGCCGCTGGCCATCCTGCTCATCGACGGCAACCTGGGCTACTGGCACGCCCTGCGCCGCGTCGAGTTCTGGAACCAGATGAAGCTCATCGGCCAAAACGTCGGCATCTTCGGGGCCGTGGTCATCCTGGCCACCGACGGATGAGGGGGAACGGGGGTAAAGGGTGGGGGGGTTTTTTTTAGGGAGCGCTGCTATTTATTTGTTGATTTTTTTTTTTTTGTGTTGTTTGTAAATATTTGATAATTTTGGCGGAGGATGGGTGGGGGGTTCCTGCCTGGGGGGGTGGCGGCCACTGTGTGGCCACGGCCCCTCTCCCTGCTGAGGGGTGTCACTGCTCCCCACCCCCCAAAAAAAAAAAAATATTTTTACTGATGCAGTGAGAAATCTTTAATGTCTCACCCCGGGGGGCTCGTCTTTGGGTGCCAGGGTGAGGGGCTGCAGCTTTTGGGGCAGAAACTTCTTTTTGGGGTTCTCCACTTTAGGGGGGGGGGCAGGTCTGGGAAGGGATGTGAGTTTGAGGGGCTTAGGGAGAGCTGCTTGAGGGGGACCCACTTTGGGGACTTGGGGCTGTGGGTGTTCTGGCACGGGTGGGGGGTCCCGGTGGGACCCAGGGAGGGGCTGGCAACCCCCATGGGCTGTGGCTTCAGTGCCCTCATCCTGTCCCTGGGCTGTGTGTGTCCCCCCCGAGCTGTCCGTGTCCCCCCCCGGGCTGTGCCGGTGTCCCTGTCCCTCCCTGGTGTCCGTGTCCCCCCCCCCCCCGGGCTGGGCCAGTGTCCGTGTCCCCCGCCACCAGGCTGGGCTGGTGTCCCTGTCCCTCCCCGGTGTCCGTGTCCCCCCGCCCTGTCCGGAAAAGCAAACAGGGCTGATAAGGGGCTTCCTCCGGGGGGCCCTAATGGCGCCTCCGGCGGAACCGGGGCCATAAAACGCGGGCAGGCGGCAGAGCCCTGTTTGCTCGGGGGGGGCCACCGCAGCTCCTCACCCCGCGGGACCCCCCCGCCCCCCCCCGGCGGCTCCAGCCCCGCGCCTTCACCCCCAGACCCTCCTCTTCCTCCTCATTGCCCTTGGAGAGGTGGGGGCAGGCAGGGAACCCCCCCCCCCCGGCCCTGTCCCCGCCGGGGGGTGCAGCCCGCGCCCCCCCCCCCCCGCCCCGCCCCGCGGCAGAGCCATCCTGTGACCTTTGGAAAATGTCTGTTTGCTGTCACTCGGATAAATGGGGCAGAAAGCTCCCGCCTCCCCCCGGGTCCCCCCGCGGCTGCTGGGGGCCACCCGCGCCCTGATCCCCCCCTGATCCCCCCCTCCCCGGCCTCGCCCGGGGGACGGCTGTGACAGCGCGGTGACATTGGCGCTGCCGTGGGGGCCCCCCAGGCCCCGCGGTGGGGCAGCCCCGGGGGGGTCCCCGCAGCCCCCTCGGTCCCGTCAGCTCCGCATCGACCGCGGGGACGTGCGAGGTTCGGGGCCGGGGGCGGGGGGGGGGCTGCGGGGGCTGCTCGCCCCTCCCGGCGCTGCCCTGAGCCCGGCGCCGCTCGGCCGGGACCCCCCGCCCGTGTCCCCGCACCCCCGCGGGTGTCACAGCGCGGCCACGCCACGGGGGACAGCCCCCCCCCGCGCTGCCACCAGCCGCGTCCCCGCCGCCGCTCGCCCGGGTGACAACCGGGCCAGGAGTGGGGGGACGCGTCCCCTCCGGCCGGGGCTGGCACCCTCCCGTGTCCCCTCCGGCCGAATCGTGTCGCCTCCAGCCGCGCTGGTGGCACCCCGCAGTGTCCCCGCGGGCCGCGTCCCCTCCACCCCACGGCCGGGGATGCGGCTGCAGCTGCGTGGGGCCATCCCGGCGGTTTTGGGGACCCCCTTCTGCCACCTCTCCCCATCCCAGCACCCCCACGGTGGCTTTGGTGGCCCCTGCCTGGCGGGCACGTCTCCGCCGCGTCCTTCCGTGCCTCAGTTTCCCCCGGAGCCGGTGATTGCTCCTTAATGGTAAATCCATACGGGATTAATGTCCCCGCACGGGGGGCTGGAAAGGTCGCCTCATCCGTCCTGGGGGTGGTGACAGCGCTCGATGGCGGTGGCGGGGCTGCGGTGACAGGGCTGTGGCGGCGGCTTCGTGCCTGGTCTGGGGAAACTGAGGCAGCCGTGGCTGTGGGTGTGTCTGTCCCCTCCACTGCCCCCCATGGGTGGCTGTGCCAGGGCCATGGGTCTTGTCCCATGTGCCATGTCTGTGTCCCTGGGTGTGGCTGATGTCCCTGTGTCCCGCTGTCACATCCCGCGGCTGTCTCAGGGCAGGTTTGTGTGTCACGGCTGCGTGTGACATCCGTGTCCTGTGTCCTCGTGCCACGGCTGCGTGTGACATCCGTGCCACTGTGTCCTGGCTGCCTGTCTCGCCTGTCCGTGTGCCGCGGTGACGTGTCACACCTGTGCCCATGGCGGCATGTCCCGTGCCCGCCTGGCACTGCCGTGTCCGTGTCCCGTGGCCACACGCGTGTCCCCGTGTCCGTGTGTCCCACCCGTGCCCCCACGCTCTGTCCTCCCCGTGCCCCAGGCTGGGGGCCGTGCCGGGGGACAGTGACAGGGTGCTGGCACGTGTCCCCCGGCCGTGGCGGGGGGGGCCGCAGGGTCCTGCGTGCCCGTGGGTCTGTCACGCGTGAGGGAGGAGCCACCAGCCCCCCTGGGGCTATAAAACCCCGGGCGGGTGCAGGAGCCGCCGTGTCCCCGGCACTGTCACCCCACTGCCAGGCCCTACCTGTCACCTCTGCCTCCGCCATCGTGAGTGCAGGGACGGGCTGGGGTCCCGGGGGGTCCCTGAGGGGAGGGACAACCACCTCGGGGACCTGTGGGGGCCCTGGAGGGGAGGTGTCCTTTGGGTGCGCGTGGGTCTCTGGGGTGTCCTTTGGGGTGGGACAGCTCCCTTGGGGACACTGAGGGGGGGGGGTCTCTGGGAGGGAGATGTCCCCGTGGGATATGGGGGGACACTGGGGTGGGGGTCTCTTGAGTGGGGCTGGGGTCCCGGGTGGGGGATGAAACCCTTGGGGAGCTGGGGGTGCTCCGAGGGTGTGACAATCCCACAGGGAACGGGGTCCTGGGGTTTGCTGGGGGGGGGGAGGGGGCAGAGCCGGGTTGGGGGGTCCCGAGGGTGATGGGGGTGCCCCCCAGCAGCCACAGCCGCCCCTCGCCCGCGTCCCCCGCAGATGGTGACGTCCCCGCGGCCGTGGCGGGCGCTGGTGGCCGTGTCCCTCTGTGCCCTGCTGTGCCTGGCGGCCGCGTACCCCCCGAAACCCGAGAGCCCCGGGGACGACGCGTCCCCCGAGGAGATGGCCCGCTACTTCTCGGCCCTTCGCCACTACATCAACCTGGTCACGCGGCAGAGGTGAGCTCGACCGGGGGGCGGCCACGCGTCCCTGTCCCCGTGGGGGGGGACCCCTGGCGCCTCCGCGGGGTCCCCGCCGCTCAGGTGCGCGCCCGCGTCCCGCAGGTACGGGAAACGCGCCAGCCCCGGCGCCGCGGTGACGGAGCTGCTCCTGGGGGCCGGCAGTGACAGGTCACGGTGAGTGTCCCTGTCGCTGTCCCCCTCCCTGTGTCCCCTCTGTAGGCTGCACACCCCGGGGTGGGGGGGGGGTCCCGGGGCGGTTCGGGGTCCCAGGGTGGGGGCCGGGTCGGGGGTCTCGTTTCCCCTTCCCTCACACCAGCTCTTCCCGCAGGTACGACGACGACTCCTCGTGGTGACCGCCCCGCCCAGCCCCCCCCGGTCCCCCAAATCCTCCCCATCTCTCCAGGTCCCCCCCCAGGGGACCCAGCGCCAGCGCAGGACCCCCCGCTGGAAGGCCGGCGACCCCCAGAACCCGGCCCGGGGGCGTCCCGCTGCCGGGGGGGGCCCCGACCCCGTCCCCTCCCCACCGCTTTCGGGGGGGTCCCGCGTGGTCCCTGCACGGCCCCGCAGCGACAATAAAGAGCACGATCGTGGGCACGGCCGGCTCCGCGCTCTGCGGGCGGGGCGCGGGGGGCGCGGGGGGTGGGCAGGGGGTGCAGAGTGGGCTGGGAAGTGCAGGAGGGATGTAGGGGTGGAGGGGGGATGGAGGGGGGATGGAGGGGTGCAGGGGGTGGGAGGAACAGGGGACGGGAGGTGCCGGGGTGCGGGGAGGGGGGTCAGGAGGGTGGGGAGGGATTGGGGGGGGGTGAAAGGAGGGGAGCAGAGCGGAAAGGGGGTGAGGGGTGGGAATTTTGGAGGAGGGGGTGCGTAGGGAAGGGTGGGAGTGGGGTGAGCTGGGGGCTGGGGCGCACTGGGGTTGGATACTGGGGTGCACTGGGTGTGGGTTAATGGTGGGGGGATCCCCCACTGATGAATGTCGGGGTGCTGGGGGGGGCGCAGGGGTGGGGGGGGGCATTCGTGGTGGTGCTGCCCCTCCACCGTCCCCCTGTCCCACTGCCCCCCCCTCTGTCCACTCCTGCCACCCTTGCACCCCACCAGCCCCCCTGACTGTGCCCCTCTCGTCCCTCTGTCCCCACACCTGTCCCTCTGTCCCTCCGTGGGGCCGGACACGCGTGTCCACGTCCTGTCCCCTCCCGGAGCCCCCTCAGCGCGGGGTCAAACATTAACCAGAGCTGTGCGGGGGCCAGCTGTCCTTGTCACCCCCCCCCCCCACGATGGCCCCTGTCCCCCCTCCCCGTCCGAGTGGGCACCTGGCCACAGGTGCTGCGTGGCAGGGTGACATCAGCGGGGGCACGGGGGATATAAGGGGCCAGCGCGGCGGTGGCGGCAGCGGCGCCGAGGACCCGGCGTGTCAGGCGTGTCCCCTCGTCTCGCCGCGTCCCCGCGTCCCTGCCCGAGGAAGAAGGTGAGTGGGGGCGGGGAGCTGCGGCTCAGGTGTGCGGGGGACAGGTGTGCGTGTGACACGCGTGTGCAATGGTTTGTGCGAGGCTGAACGTGTGCAGGGGTGGGACACGGGGTGTGCAGGGGCGGGAGTGCGCAGGTG
The DNA here is from genome assembly GCF_026979565.1 of Vidua chalybeata. Classification (NCBI taxonomy): domain Eukaryota; kingdom Metazoa; phylum Chordata; class Aves; order Passeriformes; family Viduidae; genus Vidua; species Vidua chalybeata. The sequence goes on along the minus strand of NC_071555.1, from coordinate 1,843,079 downwards.
TGTGCAGGTGTGCGTGTGGAAAAGTGTGCAGGTGCGTTCAGGTGTGCTGTGTGTGCAGATGTGTGCACAGGTGTGTGCAGGGGTGTGTGTGCTGTGTGCAGCCGCGTGTTTGCATGTGCAGGTGTGTTCACGTGTGCTGTGTGTGCAGGTGTGTACAGAAGTGTGCACAGCTGTGTGCAGACGTGCACAACTGTGTGCAGGTGCGTTCAGGTGTATGTAGGTGTGTGTGATGTGTGCGCAGGTGTGCACAGGTGTGTGCGTGCTCTGTGTGCAGGTTTGTGCAGACGCGCACAGCTGTGTGCAGGTGTGCTCAGGTGTGCTCAGGTGTGTGAGATGTGTGCACAGCTGCGTGCAGGTGTGTTCAGGTGTATGTAGGTGTGTGTGAGATGTGTGCACAGCTGCGTGCAGGTGTGTTCAGGTGTGCTCAGGTGTGCGCAGGTGCGTGCAGACGCGCGCAGCTGCGCTCAGGTGTGCGCGCGCTCTGCGTGCCGGAGCACACCCTGTCCCGCTCCCATCCCCGCGTCACCCGCTGTCGCTGTCGCAGCCATGGCCCCGCCGCTGCTCCTGGTGGCCTGCGCTGTGGTGGCGCTGCTGCCGCTGCGGCCCCGCGCGGCCCCGGCGCAGCCCGCGTACCCCGGGGACGACGCGCCCGTGGAGGATCTGCTGCGCTTCTACAACGACCTGCAGCAGTACCTGAACGTCGTCACCCGCCCGCGGTGAGCAGGGCGCGGGGCTGGCGCTCCTGATGTGCTCCCTGTCGCGACACAGCCCCCCTTATCGCGACATGCTGCGCGTCGCGACACTCTCCCCGCCGTGACGTGCTGCCCATCGTGATGCGCTCCCCATCCCGGTGTGCCGCCACCATGGCGTGCTTCCCTTCGTGACACGCTCCGCGTCTCGATGCGTTCCCTGTCGTGACACGCTCCCTGTCGTGACACGCTCCCCATCGCGAGGTGCGCCCTGTCACGACCCACTGCCTATCGTGACACGCTCCCTGTCGTGATACGCTTCCCCATCTCGATACACTCCCCATCACGACCCGCTTCCTGTCGTGACACGCTCCCTGTCGTGACATACTCCCTGTCGTGACACGCTCCCCGTCGTGACACGCTCCCCATCTCGATGCACTCCCCATCACTACAACCTCCCTGTCGCGACCCGCTCGCTGTCGTGCCCCTCTCCCCTGTCGGGACACACTCCCCGCTGTCCCCCCCGTGCCGCTGTCCCCGTAACGCGTCCCCGTTGCAGGTACGGGAAGCGGGCAGGTGGGCGAGCGCTGGGCGAGGAGCCCCTCGGCGCCCCGGGGTGCTGAGCCCCAGGTAAGGGACTGGGGGGCGGGAAGGACCCCCCCACGGCTCCCCCCGGCCTCAGTGTCCCTCAGAGGGGACAGCCTGGAGGGAAGGGGGGCTCTGGGCGGTGCACAGGGCTGGGGGAATTCGGGGGGACGCCCTCAGGGTGTCAGGGTGGGGGATGTGGGACTGGGGGGTCTCGGGGGGGCCCTCAGGGTGTCAGGGTGGGGGATACGGCACCGGGAGGAGAGGGGGGCTCTGTGGAGAAGGGGACACGGGGCTGGGGGACCCTGCGTGACCCCCCCCCCCCCCGTTTTGTTTCAGGGACACCGCCGCGGCCGAGTGGGTAAAGAAGCCCAGAAGGTGCAGCCCCCCCGCCCCCGCTGCACCCCCGGCCCCCCCAAAGCCGGCACCGCGGGGCCGGGACAGACCCCCAGCGACAAAAATAAATCCCCTGCAGCCACCGCCTGTCCCGCCTCTGCCTGCTGGGGACACTGGGGACACTGCCCGGGGGGCAATGGCACTACCGGGGACACCGGGGGTGTCACAGACGCTGAGTCTGGGGACAGAGGGGGTGCTGGTGGCTCTGGGGATGCTGGGGACAAGGGACACTGGGAGCACTGAGCCACTGAGGGTGTGGGGGACAGCGAGTGGCTGTGCTGGGGACGCTGGGGGTGCTGGCACTGTGGACACGCCTACGCGGCCGTCCCTGTCCCTGTCCCTGTCCCTGTCGCCGTCCGGTCGGTGCCAGTCGCGCGTGTCCCGCAGCTCCGCCGCGATGCCGGCGGCCGCCCCCGCCTCGGCCACGGGTGAGCGCGCACCGGGGGCCGGCGCGCGCGCACGGGCGGGCACGCGCGTGTGCAAGGTGCGGGGGGGGGGGGGGGGGAGGTCGCTCCTGCGGGCGCCGCGCGGGTGGGCGCCCGAGCGCGCGGGTGCGGGTGCGGGTGCGCGGGTGCGGGTGCGCGCGCGTCGCGCGCGGGCGCGGCGCGGCCCCTTTAAATCCGCGCTCCCGCCCGTCCCCCCCTCCTCCCACCGCCCCCTTAAAGGGGCCGATCCCCCGCCGTCCCCCCCCCCCTCCCCACGCCGCGGGGCACTGAGGGGGGGGGTCCCACCCGCGAGCGGGGTGGGTGTGCAAGCACGGGTGTGCAAGCACGGGTGAGCGGGCACGGAGCGGGGAGCGCGCCCGTGGGTTTGCACGCGAACGGGGGCGCGCGTGGGGAGGCGCGTAGGAGCCCGCGGGGGCGCGCGTGTCGGCGAGGGCGCGCACGCGCGTGCGCGGCGGTGTCGGGGCGCGGGGCCGGCCCGTGGGTCCGCACTCGCGCGTGGGCGCGCTCAGGTGGTTTGCACGCGCGGGTGCTCGCGTGCGCGTGAACACGCGGGAGGCGCGCGCGCGCGCGGGCCGTGCCCGCGCTCGGGAGCTCACGCCGCGCTCCCCAACCTCCCCCCCCCCACCAACCCCCCTCCCGCCCCCTCCCCGCCGCCCCCCGGCGTGCAAAGCGGCCGGAGCGTGCCCGGTGCACACGCGTGTGCAAAGCGGGGGGGGGGGGCGCGGGGCCGGCGCGGGTGGGGGCTCCACGCGGGGCCGGGGGGTTGCGGGGGGGGGGGCGGCGGTACCCGGATCTGGGGCGGGGGAGCCCGGCCCCGCAGCCATGAGCCGCCCCGGCCCCGGGTCCCCGCCGCCCGGCCCGGCCCCCGCCCGCGCCCCCCCGGCACCCCCAGGTACGGGGGGGGGCCGGGAGGGGCCGGGGGCGATGCCCCGCGGGGGGGGTGAGGGCGCTCGGGGGGCGGCGCGGGCTGGGGATGCGGTGGGGGCTGAGACAGGTGGAGAGAGATGGGGTTGGGGGTTCGGGTGGCGCTGTGACCCCCACCTCCATGGGGGGGGTGCTGATGGATGTCCCCCCCCCCCGTCCCCCCGGCTGCATCGCCATCGTCCCCCGCCATTGCAGCGCAGCCGCGCAGCCGCTCCCGCCCCCGCGGCCCCGGATGCGGCCCCCCCTCAATTGCATCGCCCCCCCCCCGTCACATCGCAGCCCGCATCGCCCCCCCCATTGCACCCCTCCCCCTTCCACTGCCCCCCGCATCACCCCCCCCTTGCAGCCACCCCCCGTTGTCGGTGCTCCGGGGGGCTTTTGACCGCACGGTGACAATTTGGAGGGGGGGGGGTCCCCGCTGAACGAGGAGGGGGCATTTCCGTACTGCCAGAGGACCCCGACCCTTGTCCCCGTTATGGGGGGGGGCTGTGACTGGAATGGGGGGGACACGAGCACCCCCCGCCTGCGCTTTCACCCACGCTGCTGCTCCTCCCCCCACTCCGTGTCTCCCCCGTGTCCCTGCGTGTGTCCCCCCCCCCACCCCGTGTCCCTGTGTGTGTCCCTGTGTGTCCCCCCCCAGCCATGCAGCAGGTCCTGGACAACCTGATGGGGCTCCCGGGGACCCCGGGGGTGGCCGACCTCGACCTCATCTTCCTCCGCGGCATCATGGAGAGCCCCATCGTCCGTTCCCTGGCCAAGGTACGGGGGGCGCGGGGGGCGCGGGACCCCCTCGGCACCCCCGGGACGTGCGGGGGCTGCCCCCCCGTGTGTGTGTGTGACTGTGCACGGGTTCTGTGTGCGCGCATGTGTCCCTATTCCCCGCACCCAGGGGTCCCTAATCCCCCCCAGCACCCCCAGATCCCTAATTCCCCCTGTCCCTGGGATCCCTAATCCCCCCCAGCACCCCCAGATCCATAATTCCCCCTGTCCCTGGGGGTCCCTAATCCACTCCAGGACCCCCAAATCCCTAATTCCCCCTGTCCCTCAGGGTCCCCTACAACTCTGCTGTCCCCAACCCCTGACCCCCCGGCTCCGTGATCCCCTCGGCCCCTCCGAGTGTGCCTAATCTCCCCTTCCTCCCAGAGGTCCCTCTTGCCCCCCCCCCCCGCATCCGGGGGTCCCTAATCCGCCCCAGGGGTCCTTGGGGACGCCCTGTCCCACCGGAGGGTCCCCGATCCCCTCAAGCGTTGGAGATCCCGGATCGCCCCGGGGCTCCCGGATCCCCCCGGCACTTGGGGGTCTCGGCCCTTACCCGCCCGTCCCCGGGGGTGCCCCCGCTGTCCCCAGGCGCACGAGCGGCTGGAGGAGCGGAAGCTGGAGGCGGTGCGCGGGGACAACCTGGCGCTGGTGCAGGAGATCCTGCGGGATATCGGGCGCCTGGCGCGGCCCGACGCGCAGGGAGCGGCGGCGGAGCTGGCCCGGATCCTGCGGGAACCGCACTTCCAGGTGCGTGGCACACGAGCGGGACCCTCCGTCCTGTGCCGCAAGGCGTGACACGCGTGTGCCAGCCGTGCGGGACACAGGGGTGACCCCCACGCCCCGCGTGTCCCAGTCGCTGCTGGAGACCCACGACTCGGTGGCTGCCAAGAGTTACGACCCCCCCCCGAGCAGCCCCGGCCCCGAGCTCTCGCTGGGGTCGCAGCCCGTGCCCCCCGACGCCGTGCGCATGGTGGGCATCCGCAAGGCAGCCGGGGAGAACCTGGTGAGCCCGGCCGGGGTGGCACGCTCTGGGGGGGCAGGGGCGCCGGGCGGCGACGGTGGGACATTTTGGGGTGCTGGGAGATTTTGGGGTGCTGGAGAGTGTTGGGGCGTTCTAGGGGGATGGGGACATTGGCAACATTATGGGATACTGGGGGCGTTGTGGGGTGCCGTGGGCATTGCGAGGCGCCGCGTGACTGGGAGCATTTTTGGGGTGCTGGGGCCGTGGCGGGGTGTCCGTTGGGTGCTGCGGTGTGTCCCCGGCGGGGGCTGAGCGGGGCTGTCCCCTCAGGGGGTGACGTTCCGGGTGGAGCGGGGGGAGCTGGTGATCGCCCGCATCCTGCACGGGGGGATGGTGGCGCAGCAGGGGCTGCTGCACGTGGGGGACGTGATCCGCGAGGTGAACGGCCGCGAGGTGGGCAGCGACCCCCGGGCGCTGCAGGACAGCCTGCGCCACGCCAGCGGCAGCGTCGTGCTCAAGATCCTGCCCAGCTACCAGGAGCCCCACCCGCCCCGCCAGGTACCGCCCTGTCCCACCCGGCATCCCGCCCCGCATCACACTCTGCATCCCGCCCCGCATCCAGCCCCGCATCACACTCTGCATCCCGCTCCGCATCCCGCCCTGCATCCCGCCCTGCATCCCGCCCCGCATCCCACCTGCATCCCACCTACATCCCGTCCTGCCAGGTACCGCCCTGCTTCCCACCCCGCATCCTGCCCCGCATCCCGCACTCACCACCCTGCCCGCAGCTCCCCCTGCCCTGTGTTCCCATCCCGGTGTTGTCCCCCTGTCCGTGTCCTGTGCCTCTTGTCTGGTGGGACCCCCGTGTTCCCCCCCCCCCCCCGCCCCGTGCCCTCTCTGCCGGGCACTGGTGGTCCCTGCCCTGTCCCCGTCCCCACACAGGACCCGGGTGCCGGCTGGCAAAGGGTGCCCTGTGCTGCCCCTCCCCGCCCCGTGCCAGCCACCCCCGTCTCCGAGGGGACAAAGCAGCGCTGTCCCCGCGCTGTCCCCGCGCTGTCCCGCTGCCGCCGGCGCGGTGCCCTGTGTGCCACACGGGCGTGTGTCCCTGCACGTCCCCATGTGCGCCATCGCGGGCGCGGCGCTGGCGGCGCTGGGCACCCTCGTGTGCCTCTCGGTGGCCGTGGGGCTGTGCCTGGGGGTGGCCGTGGTGGTCGCGTGGGGCGCGGCGGCGGCGGCCGGAGCCCTCTGCGTGTGCGCGGGGGCCGTGCGGGCCTGGCTGCGCCGGGCACGGGGGGGACACGCCGGCGGGGGGGGCTCCTAGCGGGGCACACGCGAGTGGCTGCGTGTGACACGGGTCCCGCGTGGGACACTGAGGCGCCGGGCGGCGGTGCGGAGGGGGCATCCCGGGCGTGCGGGGGTCTCCCCCCCCCCCCCCCCCAAGCTGACCCCTCGGTCCCCAGGTGTTTGTCAAGTGTCACTTCGACTACGACCCGGCCACCGACAGCCTCATCCCCTGCAAGGAGGCCGGGCTCAAGTTCATGGCCGGGGACCTGCTGCAGATCGTCAACCAGGATGACCCCAACTGGTGGCAGGTCAGGGGGGCCCTGGAGGGGTGCTCTGGGGGGTGGTGGCGCTTTGACTCCACCCTGGGCCATGGAGGGCGAGACCGAGGGTCCCTGTGGGCTTGGGGTGTGCCTGTGGGGTCCCTGGAGCTTGGATGCAGTCCTTGGAGCTGGGGGGGCTGCTTGGGAATTGGGGGAATCTCTGGAGCAGGGGAGGGCTCCTGTGTGGACTGGGAGGTCCTCGGAAATTCGGGGATTTCCTGGAGCTCGGGATGTGCGTCCCCGTCGGGATTTGGGGGGTCCTTGGAGCTGGGGAGGTTCCTTGTGGAATTTGAGGGGGGGGTCCCCGGAGCTGGAGGTGTTCCCTGAGGTCGGAGGGGTCTCTGGAGCCCGTGGGGTCCCCATGCGTGGCTCTGTGTCCCCAGGCGTGCCACGTGGAGGGCGGCAGCGCGGGGCTGGTGCCGAGCCAGCTGCTGGAGGAGAAGCGCAAGGCTTTCGTCAAGCGGGACGGGGAGGTGGCCCCCTCGTCGGGTACGGGGCCACCGGCCTGGCCGCGGGGGACACGGCTTGGCGGGGCGGGGGATGGAAGGGCCACCTCCCGAGGGGGAGCACGGCGGGTCCCCTGCGCCCTGTGACAATGTCCCCGTTGCCCCAGAGCCCTGTCCCCTTGGCACTGTCCCCGCAGGAAGTCCCCGATCCCCAGGATGATGTCCCCATGGCACTGCCCCTGCGGAAGATGCCAGCTCCCGTGCCCCTTGTCCCCGTGCCCCTTGTCCCCGTGCCAGGGTGCTGCCCTGTCCCTGTCCCCAGCTCAGCCAGCCCCTTGCCCTGGCAGGGGCCCTGTGTGGCAGCCTCAGCGGGAAGAGGAAGAAGAGGATGATGTACCTGACGACGAAGAACGCCGGTGAGGGTCCCGGGGCACGCCCCCGGGCAGGCGGTGGTGGCACCCGCTGGGACGGGGTGCCCTGGGGTCCCCAGGGACGGGTGCCAGCCCTGTCCCTCGCCCAGAGTTCGACCGGCACGAGCTGCTGATCTACGAGGAGGTGGCGCGGATGCCGCCGTTCCGCCGGAAAACGCTGGTGCTGATCGGGGCCCAGGGCGTGGGGCGCCGCAGCCTCAAGAACAAGCTGATCATGTCCGACCAGGCGCGCTACGGCACCACCATCCCCTGTGAGCGCCCCTGTCCCCCCGGCACCGCCCCTGTCCCCGGAGCGTCGCTGTCCCCTGCCACCACCCCTGTGCTCCATCACCGTCCCTGTCCCCTGTGCTCATCCCTGTCCCTGCCAGCATTCCCGCCCCTGCGGCCATCCCTGTCCCCTGCCACCGCTCCTGTCCCCGCCCCGCTGGCATCCTTGTCCCCCGTGATCGTCCCCGCCCGCATGCGGGTCCCCGTGATGGTCCCCGCGGGTGTCACTCATGTCGCCCCCCGGCAGACACGTCCCGGAAGCCGAAGGAGAGCGAGCGGGACGGGCAGGGCTACCGCTTCGTGTCGCGGGGCGAGATGGAGGCGGACATCAAGGCGGGCCGGTACCTGGAGCACGGCGAGTACGAGGGGAACCTGTACGGCACCAGGATCGACTCCATCCGCGCCGTGGTGGACGCGGGCAAGATGTGCATCCTGGACGTGAACCCGCAGGTGGGGACACGGCGAGGGGACAGCGACAGCCGGACCGGACCCCCCCCCGCCCCGCCCCCGGCCGCGGGGCTGAGCGCTGTCCCCACGCCCAGGCCGTGAAGGTGCTGAGAACGGCGGAGTTCGTGCCCTTCGTGGTGTTCATCGAAGCCCCCGGGCCAGAGAGGCTGCGGGCCATGAACCGGGCGGCCCTGGAGAGCGGCGTGGCCACCAAACAGCTCACGGTGGGGGTCCGGGGAAACTGAGGCAGGTTTTGGTGGGCAGGAGGAGGACACACAGGTCGCAGCGGGTGTCCCCCACCATCCCTGGGGGTGATGGGGAAACTGAGGCAGGTTTTGGTGGGCAGGAGGAGGACACACAGGTCGCAGCAGGTTTCCCCCCACCATCCCTGGGGGTTATGGGGAAACTGAGGCAGGTTTTGGTGGGCAGGAGGAGGACACACAGGTCGCAGCGGGTGTCCCCCCACCATCCCTGGGGGTGATGGGGAAACTGAGGCAGGTTTTGGTGGGCAGGAGGAGGACACACAGGTCGCAGCGGGTGTCCCCCCACCATCCCTGGGGGTGATGGGGAAACTGAGGCAGGCTTTGGGGTGCAGGAGGCGGACGCCCAGCGCACGGTGGAGGAGAGCAGCCGCATCCAGCGCGGGTACGGGCACTACTTCGACCTGAGCCTGACCAACGACGACCTGGAGCGCACCTTCGGGCGGCTGCGGGAGGCCATGGAGCACCTGCGCGTGCAGCCCCAGTGGGTCCCGGTCACCTGGGTCTATTAGGGACCCCCGAACCTTCCCCTCAACCCCCCCCCAACCCACCCAGGAGGGCTGGGGGGCCGAGGGGGGCTGTGCCTCACCCAGCGGTGTGATGAGCTTGCTGCTCAGCCCCGTGGGAGGCGGGGGGGGCTCTCTGCAGAGGCCCCCCAGGCCAAACCCGACCCCTCTGTCCCCCCCTCCTCTGCCCCAAATCTGGGGAGGGGCAGGAGCAGCCGGGGGGGTCCCATGGGGGCCACAGCCCCCACACAGCTGAGTCACTGCCACAACCTGGGGAAGCCCCCCCTGTCCCGGGGGGGACCCCCCGGTTTGGGGATGGGGGGTGCGGGGTTTGGGGGGGGTCCCCTCCCTGTCCCCCGGGCCACAACCCGCCCTCGGGGACCCCCTTTTCCCCTCACCAGGGTGGGGGTCCCTCACTGTCCCTTGTGTCCCCTGTCACCCCTTCCCAGGTAGCAATAACCCCCTCCCCGCGCCCTGTAATTAACCCTTAATTAACCCTTAACCGACCTTGTAATTAACCCTGTCATTAACCCAGAGGGGGGCTGTGGCTGGGGACTCGCTGCGCGGGGGTCTGGGGTGGTGACATGGCGTGTCCCCAAGGGACAGGGACACGGGGGGTGCAGGGTGTCCCTCCTGCAGCCCGTGTCCCCCCAGTCCCTGCCGCCGTTCACCCCTTTTTGGTACTTCGCTGTGAATTTTATTAAAGGAGAGAAAAATGGGTTTGTCCCTTGTGGCGAACGCGAGGGGGGGGGAGGTTGGTGTCACCTGTGTCACCTGTGTCACCTGTGTCACCTGTGTCACACCTGCCGCCTCACCCCCAGCCCTGTCCCTGCTGGTGCTGGGGTTTTTTTATCTGCAAATCGCCGTTTCCAGCCACTCTGGGGCTGGGAGGGCGCTGGGAGGGCTGGGGGGGGGGGCTGCGGGTGAGTGTGTCACACGCGTGTCACCTTGCACGCCCACGGGGCCCTTCCTTGGTGCTGCCGGGAGGGGTCAGCAGAGCTGCAGGCACCGGGGGGGGGCTGTGGGCGTGCAAGGGGGTGTGGGGGGCGTGCAAGGGGGTTTGCAGGGGGTCTGGGCGTGCAAGGGGGTGTGCAAGGGGGTTTGCAGGGGGTCTGGGTGTTTGGGGGGGTGTGCAAGGGGGTTTGCAGGGGGTCTGGGTGTGTGTGGGGTGTGCAAGGGGGTTTGCAGGGGGTCTGGGTGTTTGGGGGGGTGTGCAAGGGGGTTTTGGCTCCCTTGCACAAGCGTGGGTGTGCCCGTGTCTGTGTGTGCAGCGCCCTGGGGTGACACGCGCGTCCCCACCTCGTGCACACGCGTGGGCACCTCCCAGGGGCTGCCGTGGCCATGGGGAGTCATAGGATGTCACAGGGTGCCATGGGGTCCTGTAGGGTGCCGTGTCCGTGGGTGCTGTGACCGTGGGTGCCCTGTCTGTGGGTGCTTTGCCCATGGGTGCTGTGACCGTGGGTGCCCTGTCCGTGGGTGCTTTGCCCATGGGTGCTGTGACCGTGGGTGCCCTGTCTCTTCAGTGCTGTGCCCCTGGGCGCCCTGTCTGTGGGTGCTGTGCCCGTGGGTGCCCTGACTGTGGTTGCTGTGCCCGTGGGTGCCCTGTCCATGGGTGCCCTGTCTGTGGGCACTGTGTCTGTGGGTGCTGTGCCCATGGGTGCCCTGTCCGTGGGTGCCCTGACTGTGGTTGCTGTGCCCATGGGTGCCCTGTCTGTGGGTGCCGTGTCCATGCAGTGCTGTGACCGTGGGTGCCCTGTCTGTGGGTGCCGTGTCCATGCAGTGCTGTGCCCATGGGTGCCCTGTCTGTGGGTGCTGTACCCATGGCTGCCATGTCCGTGGGTGCCCTGTCCGTGGGTGCCCTGTCTGTGGGTGCCCTGTTCATGGGTGCTGTGCCCATGGGTGCCCTGTCCGTGGGTGCCGTGTCCATGCAGTGTTCTCTCCGTGGGTGCCGTGTCCGTGGGTGCCGTGTCTGGGAGCTCTGTGTCTTTAAGCAGCGCTGGCTCTAAAGCCGCTCTCTTGGCCCGTCCATAGGTCCATAGTCCATAATCCCCGTGTCCCTAAGCTGCCGTGGCTATAAGGGGTGGGGCTGCACACACCGGGCTGGGCTGTGTCCCTGTGTGTCCCTGTGTGTCCATGTGTGTCCCTGCCGTGTCCCTGCGTGTCTGTGTGTGTCCGTGAGTGTCCCTGCCGTGTCCTGTGTGTCCCTGCGTGTCCCTGTGTGTCTGTGTGTGTCCCTGCCGTGTCCCTGCGTGTCCCTGTGTGTCTGTGTGTGTCCCTGCCGTGTCCCTGAGTGTCCCTGTGTGTCTGTGTGTGTCCCTGCCGTGTCCCTGTGTGTCTGTGTGTGTCCGTGAGTGTCCCTGCCGTGTCCTGTGTGTCCCTGCCGTGTCCCTGTGTGTCTGTGTGTGTCCTTGCCGTGTCCGTGTGTGTCCCTACCGTGTCCCTGTGTGTCTGTGTGTGTCCCTGCCGTGTCCGTGTGTGTCCCTGTCCCTGTGTGTCTGTGTGTGCCCGTGAGTGTCCCTGCCCTGTCCCTGCCGTGTCCCTGCCGTGTCCGTACAGAGCCACACGCAGTGACAGCCATGTGGCCCATGCTGCTGCTGCTGCTGCTGCCAGCAGCCCTGGCCATGCTGGCCCTGGCCCGGCTGGCCCATCGGCTGCTGGCCCCGTCTGGCAACCCCTTCGCAGGGCCACCCCTGGAGCCACCAAGGCCACTGGTGACTGACCAGCGCGCCCGGGACAGGGTCCTGAAGCAGGGTGAGTGTTCTGTGTGTCCGTGTGTCCCGGGGGATGCTGGCTGTGCAGGGCTCGCCGTGCCCTGGCGGTCACTGTCACACGCGTGTGCGCAGGGTTCAGTGCCCGGCGCGTGCCGGACCGGCTGGACGCTGTGGTCATCGGCAGTGGCGTGGGCGGCCTGACGGTGGCCGCCACCCTGGCCAAGGCGGGCCGGAGGGTGCTGGTGCTGGAGCAGCACGACCAGGCCGGGGGCTGCTGCCACACCTTCCAGCAGCACGGCGTCGAGTTCGACGTGGGTGAGGAACCCCCGGCCCCCTGTCACCCCCTGTCACCCCTTGTCACCCCTTGTCATGCCTTGTCACCCCCTGTCACTCCCCCGTCACCCCCACGTCCCTGAGGCCCCACTGTGAACCTGCTGCCAGCCCCAGTGTGTGCCATGTCCCTGCCGTGTCCCTGCCGTGTGCCAGTCCCTGCCGTGTCCCTGCCGTGTCCCTGCCTGTCCCTGCCATGTCCCTGCCATGTGCCAGTCCCTGCCATGTCACTGCCATGTGCCAGTCCCTGCCATGTCCCTACCATGTCCCTGCCATATCCCTGCCATGTCCTTGCCATGTCCCTGCCGTGTCCCTGCTATGTCCCTGCCATGTCCCTACCATGTCCCTGCCATATCCCTGCCATGTCCTTGCCATGTCCATGCTGTGTCCCTGCCTGTCCCTGCCATGTCCCTGCCATGTCCCTGCCGTGTCCCTGCTGTGTCCCTGCCACACCCAGATCCCACCCCCGCCCCTCAGTGCCACACCCGGCAAAGCCAAGCCCTGCTCTCCACGGCTGCTCCCGCCGCGTGTCCATGCCGTGTCCCCCTGTCCCCCCACCGTGTCCCCTGTCCCCACGCCACAGGCATCCACTACGTGGGGCAGCTGCACGAGGGGAGCCTCCTGCGGGTGGCCCTGGACCAGGTGACAGACGGGCAGCTCTGCTGGCACCGCCTGCCTGACCCCTACGACGAGGTGACGCTGGGACCCCGGCGCTACCTGCTGCGCTCTGGCAAGGTGGCCTTTGTCACCGCGCTGGAGGAGCAGTTCCCCGACGAGAAGGCGGCCATCAGGGAGTTCATGAAGCTCTCCAAGGTGTGGCCCTGGGGTCACCTCCCCACGGGGGTGGCATGTCCCCAGGGAGGGGTCAGCTGGGGATGGTGGCACTGGTGGAGACGTGGCTGAACGGGTGGACGTGGGGGTGCTTGTGCTGGGGAAGGGGCTGTGGGCACAGCGGGGACACAAGTGACAGCTGTGGTGGGGACAGGGGTGATGGGTGTGGTGGGAATGGTGGGGACAAAAGCAGTGGGCACAGAGGGGACGCAGAGGGGACACAGAGAGGACATGGGTGATGGGCGTGGTAGGGACAAGTTCTGGGGACAATGAGGACATGGATGCTGGGGGCACAGGTGCTGAGCCACGGGTGGCCCTGGGGTCACAGCAGTGACAGCCCTGAGGACGTGGCGGTGGTGGCCAGGCAGGGCAGCGTTGCTGGTGGCACATGGCGATGTCACACGGCGATGTCACACAGGTGGCCTCGCGGCACGCGGCGCTGCTGGCCTTGCTGAAGCTGTCCCCGCGCTGGCTCGTCACCCTCCTGCTCCGCTCGGGCCTCCTGCCCCGCCTGTCCCCCGTGTTCCGCATGGCGACCACCAGCCACAGCCAGGCCGCGGCCCAGCTCACCTCCAACCCCGACCTGCGCGCCCTCTTAGGCTACCTCTTCTACGGTCAGGGGCCGTCGCGATAGGGAGGGGCTGTTGCGACAGGGAGGGCACCTGGTGGAGGAGGAGGGCGGCACTGCAGTGGCGGAGGTTGTGTCACGACGGGGGGTGGCACCATCACGACATGGGCAGTGCTGTGCTGGGATGGCGGCGGCTGTGTCGCGGCGGGAAGGGCAGTGTCGCGACACCGGAGGGCCACGTTACACTGCGGGAGGGCCGTGTCGTGATAGTGGAAGGATGCGTCGCGGCAGGGGGGGAGGGCACCGTGGTGACAGGGGAGGGCTGTGTCGCGATAAGGGAGGGCGACACCGCGGCGAGGAGCGCCGTGTCGCGACACGGGGGGGGGGGGGGGCTGCCCCGCCCTGCGGCGGGGGCCAGCCGTGCCCGTGTCACCCGCCGCTGTCGCCGCAGGCACGGCGCCGCGGGACTCGAGCTTCCTGGTGAACGCGCTGATGGTTCACCACTACCAGCGCGGGGCCTGGTACCCTCGGGGGGGGGCGAGCGAGGTCGCCTTCCACGCCGTGCCCGTCATCGAGCGCGCGGGGGGGGCCGTGCTGGTGCGCGCCCCCGTCACGCGCGTGCTCGTCGGCGCCGACGGCGCCGCGCTCGGTGAGCGCCGGGACCCCCCCCCCCCCCAAATCTCCATCCCCGAGGGATGGGGACGCGGTGGCAGCGCCCCGCGTGTCCCCTGACCCCCCCCCCCCCGGCGTGTCCCCAGGGGTGGCGGTGCGGGCGGGGCCCGGCGAGGAGGAGCTGGAGATCCGCGCCCCCCTCGTCATCTCCGACGCCGGGGTCTTCAACACCTTCGGGAAGCTGCTGCCCCCGCACGTCCGCAGCCACCCCGGTAATGTGGCACTCGTGTCCCTGTGTCCCTCGCGTCCTCAGTGTCCCCAGCATCCCTGGTGTCCCCAATGTCCTCGTCGTTCTTGGCACCCCCGTGTCCCCTGCACAGGCAGGGCCAGGTCCCCTGCATGGGCAGGACCAAGTGCCACCCCCCGTGTCCCTGTCCGGGCAGGGTCAGGTGCCACCCCCGTGTCCCCTGCACAGGCAGGACCAGGTGCCACCGCCGTGTCCCCTGCACAGGCAGGGCCAGGTATCACCCCGGTGTCCCCTGCACAGGCAGGGTCAGGTGCCACCCCCGTGTCCCTGTCTGGGCAGGGTCAGGTGCCACCCCCGTGTCCCCTGCACAGGCAGGACCAGGTGCCACCCCCGTGTCCCTGTCTGGGAAGGGTCAGGTGCCACCCCCGTGTCCCCTAACGGGCAGGACCAGGTGTCACCCCGGTGTCCCCGCAGGTGTCCGCTCCTGCCTGGCCATGGTGCAGCCGGGCATGAGCTCCTTCCTGGTGTTCGTGGGGCTGCGGGGCAGCGCGGCCGAGCTGGGCCTGCCCCCCACCAACTTCTGGATCTACCCCCACAACGACCTGGATGCCATGTGAGGGGTCCCGGCAGCCCCGGGGGAGGGGGGGGGGTGGCACGGGGGGGGGGCATCACACCCCGGTGTTCCCGCAGGATGACCCGGTACGCCGCCCTGAGCCGCGACGACGTCCCCGAGAACCTGGCCATGATGTTCATCACCTTCCCCGCCGCCAAGGACCCCACGTACGAGCAGCGGCACCCAGGTACCCTCCGGGGGGGACCCCCGCGTCCCCCCAGCTCCCCTCCGCGGGCTCGGAGGCTCCGCAATCCCCCCGGCACGGGGTGGGCGCTGCCAGGGGGGTGTCACCGGCTGTGTCCCCCCACCCCTCGCAGGCAGGTCCTGCATGACCATCCTGACCATGGCACGGTACGAGTGGTTCGAGGAGTGGGCCGGGAGCCGCCCCCGCCACCGCGGCCCCGACTACCAGAGCTACAAGATGGACATCGCCCAGCGGCTGCTGGAGAGGGCCCTGCTCCGCTTCCCGCACCTGCGGGACAAGGTGCCCCAAGGGATGGGCCGGGGTGTCCCACAGGGCCGGGGTACCTCGGGGGATGGGGGGGGGGGGGGGTTCCAACCTGTGCCCCCCGACACGCCGCGAGCCCCCGTCCTGCGCAGGTGGAGTTCGTGGAGGCGGCGTCCCCGCTCAGCAACCAGCACTACCTGGGGGCTGCGCGGGGGGAGATGTACGGCAGCGAGCACGACCTGCGCCGCTTCAGCCCCGCCGTGGTGGCCGCCCTGAGACCCGAGACGCCCGTGAGGAACCTCTACCTGACAGGTGAGGGGCTGTGTCCCCGCGTCCTGCTGTCCCCGCGGCCAGCTCCAGGCTTTGGATGGTTTCCCTGCAGTGGGTGGTGGCCACATCCCCCATGGTGCTGGCTGTGTCCCGCCCCGGGGGTGGCCGTGTGCCCCCCTGGGGTGGCCGTGTGCCCCCGGGGATGTCCCTGTACCACGGTGGCTGTCCTCAGGGCAGGACGTGTTCTCCTGCGGGCTGGCGGGGGCCGTGCACGGGGGGCTGCTCTGCGCCTCGGCCGTCCTGGGCCGCCTGCTCTACGTGGACCTGCTGCTCCTCAAGAGGAAAATCAAGCGGCGCCAGGGCCGGCACACGGCGTGAGGGGACAGCGGGCCTGGGGACACCTGTCCTCGGGGACACCTGTCCTCGGGCATGGCTCCGGGCTGGGAGTGGCCCCCAGCTCAATAAACCCTGATGTCCCAGCGGCCAGCACCTGTCTTTGGGGAGGGGATGGAGATGCGGGCGGGAGAGGGACGGGATGGGGACAGGGACTGGAATAGGGATGGGGACAGGGATGGGATGGGAATAGGGATGGGGTGAGACTGGAACGGAGAGATGGTTGGGCTGGGGATGGGGATGGCATAGGGATGGGATGGGGATGGGCACAGAGAGCACCCACAGCTGGGGGTAAATGGGGGGGTGCAGAACCCCCTTAAACTTTCCCCCCTTCTCCCTTTGTACTCCCCGAGCTTCTCCAGCCCCTCCCTCCTCCCAGCAGAGTCCAGAATTCTTCACACTTTTAAATATAATAAATAGGGGAATTCTCAGTGGGATGGCTTGTGGAAATGGGGGGCCACGAGCCCAGGCCATCCGAGTGGTCCTGAAGGGTCCATGTCCCCCCGAGTGAAGGGGAGCGTTGTCACCAGCTGTCCTTGGAGGGGGTCACCTCTAGGTCCGGGTGGGGAAGCGGGGCTGAGCTGCGGGGTTGTGGCCACATTCGGGGCACGGCCCCCCGGGCAGAGGGTACAGGAAGGGCTTGGCTGTCACCTGAGGGCGAGGGGGCATCAGTGCGGGGGGACATGTGGCCCACTCAGGGGGTTCCCCAGGGAAAGAGGGTGTCCCCCTTCGTGGGCAAGGCAGCCCAGCACCCAGCACCCCATGCCCCACATCCCATCACCCCACACCCCACAGCCCCCCCCCTCCCGGCCCCCATTCCGGGCTCAGCCCAGCCCCACATCGGGCGGGACCCACCTCGCTGTAGGGCGGGGGCTCCAGCCCTACGGGGATGGCGGCGCTGGGCAGAATGGGCAGCGTGGGCACCAGGGTCAGCGCGGGGGGCACGGAGCCCTGGGGGTCTCTGTAGGGCGGGGCGGGTGCGGCGCCCTGCGGGCACCTGTAGGCGGGGGGGGGCACGGGGTCCTGGCAGAGCTTGCGGATGATGTGGAAGATGAGGAGGAGGACGGTGATGGCTATGAAGGTGATGACGACGATGAAGAACATGGCCCTGGGGACACCAAGAGGTGCGTGCTGGGGGCTGGCGTGTCCCCGCCCAGCCCTGTCCGCACACCCGCAGAGCTCCCAGGGTCTCTCCGTGTCTCCATCCCCCCGCCCCCCTCCCCAGGGACCCCTCCCGGGCATGGCCCCCTGGCCCCCCGCCAACGAACCCGGTGTCCCCCGGCGCCGCCGCGTCACCTCCGTGCCACAGCCGCACTCTGGACCGGGGCCACCCCACGGCCCTCGCCCAGCATCCCACACCCGCCGCCCTTTGCACCCTTCCTGCCCCACTGCAGACCTTGCCCTGGGTGGGGGGCCCTCGGGCCACCCCGCCGTGGGTCAGTTCGGGGTGATTTGGGCCACTTTGGGGGCTTTTTAAAGGGTGGGACCATGCCAAGGGGGGCTGGCACCTTGCTGAGGGGGGCTGTCCCCGAACTGGGGGGATGAGAGGGGTGGCCTGGGTGGCGCAGGGCGTGCTCAGGGTGACACAAGGGGTGTTCGGGGTGGCACAGGGGACCCCTGGCCGTGCCAGGAGTCGTGCCCGGCCCGAGGGGAGGGCGAGGAGCCAGCGGTGAGGCTGAAGGAGCGAGATCCCCCCGCGGGTGTGAAGAGCCGCCGGCTCAGCGCCGTAAGCTCCCAAATCCCATCAGCGGCTGAGCCCCGCGCAGGGGCGAGAGGGGGGCGATCTGGGGGCGATCCGGGGGTGATCCGGAGGTGATCCAGGGGTGATCTGGGGGGGGAGGCGGGGAATGAACCGGAGGTGATCCTGAGGTGATCCGGGGGCGATCCGGGGGTGAGCCAGAGGTGATCCGGGGGGTGAGCCGGTGGGTGAACCTGGCGTGATCCGGGGGTGATCTGGAGGTGCCCCACGCTGCGCCCCCGGCCCCGTGACAGCGGGTGACAAAGCGGGTGAGTGGCCCGAGAGCAGACGAGGAGGCGGTGGCAGGTGTGGGGCCAAGGGGACGGTTTGGGAGCGGGAGTTGGAGCCGCCGAGGGTCGGGGGCATCGGGCCGTGGGATGCCTTAAGCAGGATCATCCCCCTAAGGGGTTTAGGGCTGCCCCGGGCACCGGGGCTTGGCCGCACGGGTCAGGCAGCTCCAGCCGCGTAATTGGCTCAAGGGCTTAGCGGGGAATTTGCCACCACATGTCCTCCCGTGCCCTGGTGGGGACCCCCCAGAATCGGCCTCCCGATGCAGCAGAGACCCCCCTCAGCCAGGCGAGCCCCTCCTCAGTGCTGGCTGAAATGAGTTTGTCGGGTCTCTGCTGCCGGACACGGGGCTCCTTCACCCCCCGGGGCCGGGTACTGCCCCCCGAGCCCAGCCCGGGGCGCTGGGTGGGTGTCCCCTCGTATCCCCCAGGGCATGAGAGGGTGCCCGGGGCACCCTTCGGGCTCCACACCAGCCGCAGGGGATGAAATCCCAGCTGGAGGCAGAAACATCCGCGATGCCAGGTGCAGGTGGCCGAACCGGGCAGGAACGGGAACGGGAACGGGAACTGGAACGGGAAAGGGAACGGGAACGGAGGGCCACACACCTGGACACACACACACACACACACACAGACGGACGGCATACTGACATCAGGAACCTGGCCACTTTTCATTCCCAAGGAAAAAGGCTGATTTTGCCTCCAGGGGCCTGTGGCCCTGAGTGGCCGGACACCTCCAAAAATCCAAACGATCGAAGATGTGTCGCAGACCCAAGCTGCCCCCAGCTCAAACCTGTGCTGCCCTGACAGTCCCAAGGGAACCCTACAAACTGACATCAGGAACCTGGGCTGGCCACTTTTCTTTCCCAGGGAAAAAGGCTGATCCTTCCCTTAGGGGCCTGTGGACCTGAGTGGCCGGACACCTCCAAAAATCCAAACGATCGAGGATGTGTCGCAGACCCAAGCTGCCCCCACCTCAAACCTGTGCTGCCCTGACAGTTCCAAGGGAACCCTACAAACTGACATCAGGAACCTGGGCTGGCCACTTTTCTTTCCCAAGGAAAAAGGCTGATCTTTGTCTCCAGGGACCTGTGGCCCTGAGTGGCCGGACACCTCCAAAAATCCAAACGACCGAAGATGTGTCGCAGATCCAAGCTGCCCCCACCTCAAACCTGTGCTGCCCTGACAGTCCCAAGGGAACCCTACAAACTGACATCAGGAACCTGGGCTGGCCACTTTTCTTTCCCAGGGAAAAGGACTGATCTTTGCCTCCAGGGGCCTGTGGCCCTGAGTGGCCGGACACCTCCAAAAATCCAAACGATCGAGGATGTGTCGCAGACCCAAGCTGCCTCCACCTCAAACCTGTGCTGCCCTGACAGTCCCAAGGGAACCCTACAAACTGACATCAGGAACCTGGGCTGGCCACTTTTCTTTCCCAGGGAAAAGGACCGGTCTTTGTCTCCAGGCGCCTGTGGCCCTGAAGTGGCCGGACACCTCCAAAAATCCAAACGATCGAAGATGTGTCGCAGACCCAAGCTGCCCCCAGCTGAAACCTGTGCTGCCCTGACAGTCCCAAGGGAACCCTACAAACTGACATCAGGAACCTGGGCTGGCCACTTTTCTTTCCCAGGGAAAAGGACCGGTGTTTGTCTCCAGGGGCCTGTGGCCCTGAGTGGCCGGACACCTCCAAAAATCCAAACGATCGAAGATGTGTCGCAGACCCAAGCTGCCCCCACCTCAAACCTGTGCTGCCCTGACAGTCCCAAGGGAACCCTACAAACTGACATCAGGAACCTGGGCTGGCCACTTTTCCTTCCCAAGGAAAATGGCTGATCTTTGCCTCCAGGGGCCTGTGGCCCTGACGTGGCCGGACACCTCTAAAAATCCAAATGATCAAAGATGTGTCGCAGACCCAAGCTGCCCCCACCTCAAACCTGTGCTGCCCTGACAGTCCCAAGGGAACCCTACAAACTGACATCAGGAACCTGGGCTGGCCACTTTTCTTTCCCAGGGAAAAGGACAGGTTTTGTCTCCAGAGGCCTGTGGCCCTGAGTGGCCGGACACCTCCAAAAATCCAAACGATCGAGGATGTGTCGCAGACCCAAGCTGCCCCCACC
This sequence comes from Vidua chalybeata, assembly GCF_026979565.1. NCBI lineage: Eukaryota > Metazoa > Chordata > Aves > Passeriformes > Viduidae > Vidua > Vidua chalybeata. The sequence goes on along the minus strand of NC_071555.1, from coordinate 1,823,193 downwards.
TCAAACCTGTGCTGCCCTGACAGTCCCAAGGGAACCCTACAAACTGACATCAGGAACCTGGGCTGGCCACTTTTCTTTCCCAAGGAAAAGGCTGATCTTTGCCTCCAGGGGCCTGTGGCCCTGAAGTGGCCGGACACCCCCAAAAATCCAAACGATCAAAGATGTGTCACAGACCCAAGCTGCCCCCACCTCAAACCTGTGCTGCCCTGACAGTCCCAAGGGAACCCTACAAACTGACATCAGGAACCTGGCTGGCCACTTTTCTTTCCCAGGGAAAAGGACCGGTGTTGGTCTCCAGGGGCCTGTGGCCCTGACTGGCCGGACACCTCCAAAAATCCAAACGATCGAAGATGTGTCGCAGACCCAAGCTGCCCCCAGCTCAAACCTGTGCTGCCCTGACAGTCCCAAGGGAACCCTACAACTGACATCAGGAACCTGGGCTGGCCACTTTTCTTTCCCAGGAAAAGGACCGGTCTTTGTCTCCAGGGCCTGTGGCCCTGAGTGGCCGGACACCTCCAAAAATCCAAACGATCGAAGATGTGTCGCAGACCCAAGCTGCCCCCACCTCAAACCTGTGCTGCCCTGACAGTCCCAAGGGAACCCTACAAACTGACATCAGGAACCTGGGCTGGCCACTTTTCTTTCCCAGGGAAAAGGACCGATCTTTGTCTCCAGGGGCCTGTGGCCCTGAAGTGGCCGGACACCTCCAAAAATCCAAACGATCGAAGATGTGTCGCAGACCCAAGCTGCCCCCACCTCAAACCTCTGCTGCCCTGACAGTCCCAAGGGAACCCTACAAACTGACATCAGGAACCTGGGCTGGCCACTTTTCTTTCCCAGGGAAAAGGACCGGTGTTTGTCTCCAGGGGCCTGTGGCCCTGACTGGCCGGACACCTCCAAAAATCCAAACGATCAAAGATGTGTCGCAGACCCAAGCTGCCCCCACCTCAAACCTGTGCTGCCCTGACAGTCCCAAGGGAACCCTACAAACTGACATCAGGAACCTGGGCTGGCCACTTTTCTTTCCCAAGGAAAAAGGCTGATCTTTGCCTCCAGGGGCCTGTGGCCCCGACGTGGCCGGACACCTCCAAAAATCCAAACGATCAAAGATGTGTCGCAGACCCAAGCTGCCCCCACCTCAAACCTGTGCTGCCCTGACAGTCCCAAGGGAACCCTACAAACTGACATCAGGAACCTGGGCTGGCACTTTTCTTTCCCAGGGAAAAGGACTGATCTTTGCCTCCAGGGGCCTGTGGCCCTGAGTGGCCGGACACCTCCAAAAATCCAAACGATCGAAGATGTGTCGCAGACCCAAGCTGCCCCCACCTCAAACCTGTGCTGCCCTGACAGTCCCAAGGGAACCCTACAAACTGACATCAGGAACCTGGGCTGGCCACTTTTCTTTCCCAAGAAAAAAGGACCGGTCTTTGTCTCCAGGGGCCTGTGGCCCTGAAGTGGCCGGACACCTCCAAAAATCCAAACGATCGAAGATGTGTCGCAGACCCAAGCTGCCCCCACCTCAAACCTGTGCTGCCCTGACAGTCCCAAGGGAACCCTACAAACTGACATCAGGAACCTGGGCTGGCCACTTTTCTTTCCCAAGGAAAATGGACCGGTCTTTGTCTCCAGGGTCCTGTGGCCCTGAGTGGCCGGACACCTCCAAAAATCCAAACGATCGAAGATGTGTCGCAGACCCAAGCTGCCCCCACCTCAAACCTCTGCTGCCCTGACAGTCCCAAGGGAACCCTACAAACTGACATCAGGAACCTGGGCTGGCCACTTTTCTTTCCCAGGGAAAAGGACCGGTCTTTGTCTCCAGGGCCTGTGGCCCTGAGTGGCCGGACACCTCCAAAATCCAAACGATCGAAGATGTGTCGCAGACCCAAGCTGCCCCACCTCAAACCTGTGCTGCCCTGACAGTCCAAGGGAACCCTACAAACTGACATCAGGAACCTGGGCTGGCCACTTTTCTTTCCAAGGAAAAGGACCGGTCTTTGTCTCCAGGGGCCTGTGGCCTTGAAGTGGCCGGACACCTCCAAAAATCCAAACGATCGAAGATGTGTCGCAGACCCAAGCTGCCCCCACCTCAAACCTGTGCTGCCCTGACAGTCCCAAGGGAACCCTACAAACTGACATCAGGAACCTGGGCTGGCCACTTTTCTTTCCCAAGGAAAAGGCTGATCTTTGCCTCCAGGGGCCTGTGGCCCTGACGTGGCCGGACACCTCCAAAAATCCAAACGATCAAAGATGTGTCGCAGACCCAAGCTGCCCCCACCTCAAACCTGTGCTGCCCTGACAGTCCCAAGGGAACCCTACAAACTGACATCAGGAACCTGGGCTGGCCACTTTTCTTTCCCTGGGTAAAGGACCGGTCTTGGTCTCCAGGGGCCTGTGGGCCTGAAGTGGCCGGACACCTCCAAAAATCCAAACGATGGAAGATGTGTCGCAGACCCAAGCTGCCCCCACCTCAAACCTGTGCTGCCCTGACAGTCCCAAGGGAACCCTACAAACTGACATCAGGAACCTGGGCTGGCCACTTTTCTTTCCCAAGGAAAAGGCTGATCTTTGTCTCCAGGGGCCTGTGGCCCTGAGTGGCGGACACCTCCAAAAATCCAAACGATCAAAGATGTGTCGCAGACCCAAGCTGCCCCCACCTCAAACCTGTGCTGCCCTGACAGTCCCAAGGGAACCCTACAAACTGACATCAGGAACCTGGGCTGGCCACTTTTCTTTCCTAGGGAAAAGGACCGGTCTTGGTCTCCAGGGGCCTGTGGCCCTGAGTGGCCGGACACCTCCAAAAATCCAAACGATCGAAGATGTGTCGCAGACCCAAGCTGCCCCCACCTCAAACCTGTGCTGCCCTGACAGTCCCAAGGGAAACCTACAAACTGACATCAGGAACCTGGGCTGGCCACTTTTCTTTCCCAAGGAAAAAGGCTGATCGTTGTCTCCAGGGGCCTGTGGCCCTGAAGTGGCCGGACACCTCCAAAAATCCAAACGATCGAAGATGTGTCGCAGACCCAAGCTGCCCCACCTCAAACCTGTGCTGCCCTGACAGTCCCAAGGGAACCCTACAAACTGACATCAGGAACCTGGGCTGGCCACTTTTCTTTCCCAGGGAAAAGGACCGGTCTTTGTCTCCAGGGTCCTGTGGCCCTGACTGGCCGGACACCTCCAAAAATCCAAACGATCGAAGATGTGTCGCAGACCCAAGCTGCCCCCACCTCAAACCTGTGCTGCCCTGACAGTCCCAAGGGAACCCTACAAACTGACATCAGGAACCTGGGCTGGCCACTTTTCTTTCCCAGGGAAAAGGAACGGTCTTTGTCTCCAGGGGCCTGTGGCCCTGAAGTGGCCGGACACCTCCAAAAATCCAAACGATCGAAGATGTGTCGCAGACCAAGCTGCCCCCACCTCAAACCTGTGCTGCCCTGACAGTCCCAAGGGAACCCTACAAACTGACATCAGGAACCTGGGCTGGCCACTTTTCTTTCCCAGGGAAAAAGACCGGTCTTTGTCTCCAGGGACCTGTGGCCCTGAGTGGCCGGACACCTCCAAAAATCCAAACGATCAAAGATGTGTCGCAGACCCAAGCTGCCCCCACCTCAAACCTGTGCTGCCCTGACAGTCCCAAGGGAACCCTACAAACTGACATCAGGAACCTGGGCTGGCCACTTTTCTTTCCCAAGGAAAAGGCTGATCTTTGTCTCCAGGGGCCTGTGGCCCTGACGTGGCCGGACACCTCCAAAAATCCAAATGATCGAAGATGTGTCGCAGACCCAAGCTGCCCCCACCTCAAACCTGTGCTGCCCTGACAGTCCCAAGGGAACCCTACAAACTGACATCAGGAACCTGGGCTGGCCACTTTTCTTCCCAGGGAAAAGGACCGGTCTTTGTCTCCAGGGGCCTGTGGCCCTGAGTGGCCGGACACCTCCAAAAATCCAAACGATCGAGATGTGTCGCAGACCCAAGCTGCCCCCACCTCAAACCTGTGCTGCCCTGACAGTCCCAAGGGAACCCTACAAACTGACATCAGGAACCTGGGCTGGCCACTTTTCTTTCCCAGGGAAAAAGGACCGGTCTTTGTCTCCAGGGGCCTGTGGCCCTGAGTGGCCGGACACCTCCAAAAATCCAAACGATCGAAGATGTGTCGCAGACCCAAGCTGCCCCCACCTCAAACCTGTGCTGCCCTGACAGTCCCAAGGGAACCCTACAAACTGACATCAGGAACCTGGGCTGACCACTTTTCTTTCCCAGGGAAAAGGACCGGTCTTTGTCTCCAGGGGCTGTGGCCCTGAGTGGCCGGACACCTCCAAAAATCCAAACGATCGAAGATGTGTCGCAGACCCAAGCTGCCCCCACCTCAAACCTCTGCTGCCCTGACAGTCCCAAGGGAACCCTACAAACTGACATCAGGAACCTGGGCTGGCCACTTTTCTTCCCAGGGAAAAGGACCGGTCTTTGTCTCCAGGGCCTGTGGCCCTGACTGGCCGGACACCTCCAAAATCCAAACGATCAAAGATGTGTCGCAGACCCAAGCTGCCCCCACCTCAAACCTGTGCTGCCCTGACAGTCCCAAGGGAACCCTACAAACTGACATCAGGAACCTGGGCTGGCCACTTTTCTTTCCCAAGGTAAAAGGCTGATCTTTGTCTCCAGGGGCCTGTGGCCCTGAAGTGGCCAGACACCTCCAAAAATCCAAACGATCAAAGATGTGTCGCAGACCCAAGCTGCCCCCACCTCAAACCTGTGCTGCCCTGACAGTCCCAAGGGAACCCTACAAACTGACATCAGGAACCTGGGCTGGCCACTTTTCTTTCCCAAGGAAAATGGCTGATCTTTGCCTCCAGGGGCCTGTGGCCCTGAGTGGCCGGACACCTCCAAAAATCCAAACGATCGAAGATGTGTCGCAGACCCAAGCTGCCCCCACCTCAAACCTGTGCTGCCCTGACAGTCCCAAGGGAACCCTACAAACTGACATCAGGAACCTGGGCTGGCCACTTTTCTTCCCAAGGAAAAAGGACCGGTCTTTGTCTCCAGGGGCCTGTGGCCCTGAAGTGGCCAGACACCTCCAAAAATCCAAACGATTGAAGATGTGTCGCAGACCCAAGCTGCCCCCAGCTCAAACCTGTGCTGCCCTGACAGTCCCAAGGGAACCCTACAAAACTGACATCAGGAACCTGGCTGGCCACTTTTCTTCCCAAGGAAAAAGGACCGGTCTTTGTCTCCAGGGGCCTGTGCCCTGAGTGGCCGGACACCTCCAAAAATCCAAACGATCGAAGATGTGTCGCAGACCCAAGCTGCCCCACCTCAAACCTCTGCTGCCCTGACAGTCCCAAGGAACCCTACAAACTGACATCAGGAACCTGGGCTGGCCACTTTTCTTTCCCAGGGAAAAGACCGGTCTTTGTCTCCAGGGGCCTGTGGCCCTGAAGTGGCCGGACACCTCCAAAAATCCAAACGATCGAAGATGTGCCGCAGACCCAAGCTGCCCCCACCTCAAACCTGTGCTGCCCTGACAGTCCCAAGGGAACCCTACAAACTGACATCAGAAACCTAGGTTGGCCACTTTTCTTTCCCAAGGAAAAGAGCTGATCTTTGTCTCCAGGGGCCTGTGGCCCTGAAGTGGCCGGACACCTCTAAAAATCCAAACGATCAAAGATGTGTCGCAGACCCAAGCTGCCCACCTCAAACCTGTGCTGCCCTGACAGTCCCAAGGGAACCCTACAAACTGACATCAGGAACCTGGGCTGGCCACTTTTCTTTCCAGGGAAAAGGACCGGTCTTTGTCTCCAGGGGCCTGTGGCCCTGAGTGGCCGGACACCTCCAAAAATCCAAACGATCGAAGATGTGTCGCAGACCCAAGCTGCCCCCACCTCAAACCTGTGCTGCCCTGACAGTCCCAAGGGAACCCTACAAACTGACATCAGGAACCTGGGCTGGCCACTTTTCTTTCCCAAGGAAAAGGCTGATCTTTGTCTCCAGGGGCCTGTGGCCCTGAAGTGGCCGGACACCTCCAAAATCCAAACGATCGAAGATGTGTCGCAGACCAAGCTGCCCCCACCTCAAACCTGTGCTGCCCTGACAGTCCCAAGGGAACCCTACAAACTGACATCAGGAACCTGGGCTGGCCACTTTTCTTTCCCAGGGAAAAGGACCGGTCTTTGTCTCCAGGGGCCTGTGGCCCTGAAGTGGCCAGACACCTCCAAAAATCCAAACGATCGAAGATGTGTCGCAGACCCAAGCTGCCCCCAGCTCAAACCTGTGCTGCCCTGACAGTCCCAAGGGAACCCTACAAACTGACATCAGGAACCTGGGCTGGCCACTTTTCTTTCCCAAGGAAAATGGCTGATCTTTGTCTCCAGGGTCCTGTGGCCCTGACTGGCCGGACACCTCCAAAAATCCAAACGATCGAAGATGTGTCGCAGACCCAAGCTGCCCCCACCTCAAACCTGTGCTGCCCTGACAGTCCCAAGGGAACCCTACAAACTGACATCAGGAACCTGGGCTGGCCACTTTTCTTTCCCAAGGAAAATGGCTGATCTTTGCCTCCAGGGGCCTGTGGCCCTGACGTGGCCGGACACCCCCAAAAATCCAAATGATCAAAGATGTGTCGCAGACCCAAGCTGCCCCCACCTCAAACCTGTGCTGCCCTGACAGTCCCAAGGGAACCCTACAAACTGACATCAGGAACCTGGGCTGGCCACTTTTCTTTCCCAAGAAAAAAGGACCGGTCTTTGTCTCCAGGGGCCTGTGGCCCTGAGTGGCCGGACACCTCCAAAAATCCAAACGATCGAAGATGTGTCGCAGACCCAAGCTGCCCCCACCTCAAACCTGTGCTGCCCTGACAGTCCCAAGGGAACCCTACAAACTGACATCAGGAACCTGGGCTGGCCACTTTTCTTTCCCAAGAAAAAAGGACCGGTCTTTGTCTCCAGGGGCCTGTGGCCCCGACGTGGGCGGACACCTCCAAAAATCCAAACTATCAAAGATGTGTCGCAGACCCAAGCTGCCCCCACCTCAAACCTGTGCTGCCCTGACAGTCCCAAGGGAACCCTACAAACTGACATCAGGAACCTGGGCTGGCCACTTTTCTTTCCCAGGGAAAAGGACCGGTCTTTGTCTCCAGGGGCCTGTGGCCCTGAAGTGGCCGGACACCTCCAAAAATCCAAACGATCGAAGATGTGTCGCAGACCCAAGCTGCCCCCACCTCAAACCTGTGCTGCCCTGACAGTCCCAAGGGAACCCTACAAACTGACATCAGGAACCTGGGCTGGCCACTTTTCTTTCCCAGGGAAAAGGACCGATCTTTGTCTCCAGGGGCCTGTGGCCCTGAGTGCCGGACACCTCCAAAAATCCAAACGATCGAAGATGTGTCGCAGACCCAAGCTGCCCCCACCTCAAACCTGTGCTGCCCTGACAGTCCCAAGGGAACCCTACAAACTGACATCAGGAACCTGGGCTGGCCACTTTTCTTCCCAGGGAAAAGGACCGGTTTTGTCTCCAGGGGCCTGTGGCCCTGACTGGCCGGACACCTCCAAAAATCCAAACGATCAAAGATGTGTCGCAGACCCAAGCTGCCCCACCTCAAACCTGTGCTGCCCTGACAGTCCAAGGGAACCCTACAAACTGACATCAGGAACCTGAGCTGGCCACTTTTCTTTCCCAAGGAAAAGGCTGATCTTTGTCTCCAGGGGCCTGTGGCCCTGAGTGGCCGGACACCTCCAAAAATCCAAACGATCGAAGATGTGTCGCAGACCCAAGCTGCCCCCACCTCAAACCTCTGCTGCCCTGACAGTCCCAAGGGAACCCTACAAACTGACATCAGGAACCTGGGCTGGCCACTTTTCTTTCCCAGAAAAAAAAGGACCGGTCTTTGTCACCAGGGGCCTGTGGCCCTGAAGTGGCCGGACACCTCCAAAAATCCAAACGATCGAAGATGTGTCGCAGACCCAAGCTGCCCCCACCTCAAACCTGTGCTGCCCTGACAGTCCCAAGGGAACCCTACAAACTGACATCAGGAACCTGGGCTGGCCACTTTTCTTTCCCAAGGAAAAAGGACCGGTCTTTGTCTCCAGGGGCCTGTGGCCCTGAAGTGGCCGGACACCTCCAAAAATCCAAACGATCGAAGATGTGTCGCAGACCCAAGCTACCCCCACCTCAAACCTCTGCTGCCCTGACAGTCCCAAGGGAACCCTACAAACTGACATCAGGAACCTGGGCTGGCCACTTTTCTTTCCCAGGGAAAAGGACCGGTCTTTGTCTCCAGGGGCCTGTGGCCCTGAGTGGCCGGACACCTCCAAAAATCCAAACGATCGAAGATGTGTCGCAGACCCAAGCTGCCCCACCTCAAACCTGTGCTGCCCTGACAGTCCCAAGGGAACCCTACAAACTGACATCAGGAACCTGGGCTGGCCACTTTTCTTCCCAGGGAAAAGGACCGGTCTTTGTCTCCAGGGGCCTGTGGCCCTGAAGTGGCCGGACACCTCCAAAAATCCAAACGATCGAAGATGTGTCGCAGACCCAAGCTGCCCCCACCTCAAACCTATGCTGCCCTGACAGTCCCAAGGAAACCCTACAAACTGACATCAGGAACCTGGGCTGGCCACTTTTCTTTCCCAGGAAAAGGACCGGTCTTTGTCTCCAGGGGCCTGTGGCCCCGACGTGGGCGGACACCTCCAAAAATCCAAACTATCAAAGATGTGTCGCAGACCCAAGCTGGCCCCACCTCAAACCTGTGCTGCCCTGACAGTCCCAAGGGAACCCTACAAACTGACATCAGGAACCTGGGCTGGCCACTTTTCTTTCCCAAGGAAAATGGCTGATCTTTGCCTCCAGGGGCCTGTGGCCCTGACGTGGCCGGACACCTCTAAAAATCCAAATGATCAAAGATGTGTCGCAGACCCAAGCTACCCCCACCTCAAACCTGTGCTGCCCTGACAGTCCCAAGGGAACCCTACAAACTGACATCAGGAACCTGGGCTGGCCACTTTTCTTTCCCAGGGAAAAGGACCGGTCTTTGTCTCCAGGGGCCTGTGGCCCTGAGTGGCCGGACACCTCCAAAAATCCAACGATCGAAGATGTGTCGCAGACCCAAGCTGCCCCCACCTCAAACCTGTGCTGCCCTGACAGTCCCAAGGGAACCCTACAAACTGACATCAGGAACCTGGGCTGGCCACTTTTCTTTCCCAGGGAAAAGGACCGGTGTTTGTCTCCAGGGGCCTGTGGCCCTGAAGTGGCCGGACACCTCCAAAAATCCAAACGATCGAAGATGTGTCGCAGACCCAAGCTGCCCCCACCTCAAACCTGTGCTGCCCTGACAGTCCCAAGGGAACCCTACAAACTGACATCAGGAACCTGGGCTGGCCACTTTTCTTTCCCAAGGAAAATGGCTGATCTTTGCCTCCAGGGGCCTGTGGCCCTGACGTGGCCGGACACCTCTAAAAATCCAAATGATCAAAGATGTGTCGCAGACCCAAGCTGCCCCCACCTCAAACCTGTGCTGCCCTGACAGTCCCAAGGGAACCCTACAAACTGACATCAGGAACCTGGGCTGGCCACTTTTCTTTCCCAGGGAAGAAGGCTGATCTTTGTCTCCAGGGGCCTGTGGCCCTGAGTGGCCGGACACCTCCAAAAATCCAAATGATCAAAGATGTGTCGCAGACCCAAGCTGCCCCCACCTCAAACCTGTGCTGCCCTGACAGTCCCAAGGGAACCCTACAAACTGACATCAGGAACCTGGGCTGGCCACTTTTCTTTCCCAGGGAAAAGGACCGGTCTTGTCTCCAGGGGCCTGTGGGCCTGAAGTGGCCGGACACCCCCAAAAATCCAAACGATGGAAGATGTGTCGCAGACCCAAGCTGCCCCACCTCAAACCTGTGCTGCCCTGACAGTCCCAAGGGAACCCTACAAACTGACATCAGGAACCTGGGCTGGCCACTTTTCCTTCCCAAGGAAAATGGCTGATCTTTGCCTCCAGGGGCCTGTGGCCCTGACGTGGCCGGACACCTCCAAAAATCCAAATGATCAAAGATGTGTCGCAGACCCAAGCTGCCCCCACCTCAAACCTGTGCTGCCCTGACAGTCCCAAGGAACCCTACAAACTGACATCAGGAACCTGGGCTGGCCACTTTTCTTTCCAGGGAAAAGGACCGGTCTTGTCTCCAGGGGCCTGTGGCCTGAGTGGCCGGACTCCTCCAAAAATACAAACGATCGAAGATGTGTCGCAGACCCAAGCTGCCCCACCTCAAACCTGTGCTGCCCTGACAGTCCCAAGGGAACCCTACAAACTGACATCAGGAACCGGGCTGGCCACTTTTCTTTCCCAGGAAAAGGACCGGTCTTTGTCTCCAGGGCCTGTGGCCCTGAGTGGCCGGACACCTCCAAAAATCCAAACGATCGAAGATGTGTCGCAGACCCAAGCTGCCCCCACCTCAAACCTGTGCTGCCCTGACAGTCCCAAGGGAACCCTACAAACTGACATCAGGAACCTGGGCTGGCCACTTTTCTTTCCCAAGGAAAAGGCTGATCTTTGCCTCCAGGGGCCTGTGGCCCTGAAGTGGCCGGACACCTCCAAAAATCCAAACGATCGAAGATGTGTCGCAGACCCAAGCTGCCCCCACCTCAAACCTGTGCTGCCCTGACAGTCCAAGGGAACCCTACAAACTGACATCAGGAACCTGGGCTGGCCACTTTTCTTTCCCAAGGAAAAAGGACCGGTCTTTGTCTCCAGGGGCCTGTGGCCCTGAAGTGGCCAGACACCTCCAAAAATCCAAACGATCGAAGATGTGTCGCAGACCCAAGCTGCCCCCAGCTCAAACCTGTGCTGCCCTGACAGTCCCAAGGGAACCCTACAAACTGACATCAGGAACCTGGGCTGGCCACTTTTCTTTCCCAAGGAAAATGGACCGGTCTTTGTCTCCAGGGTCCTGTGGCCCTGAGTGGCCGGACACCTCCAAAAATCCAAACGATCGAAGATGTGTCGCAGACCCAAGCTGCCCCCACCTCAAACCTGTGCTGCCCTGACAGTCCCAAGGGAACCCTACAAACTGACATCAGGAACCTGGGCTGGCCACTTTTCTTTCCCAAGGAAAATGGCTGATCTTTGCCTCCAGGGGCCTGTGGCCCTGAAGTGGCCGGACACCCCCAAAAATCCAAATGATCAAAGATGTGTCGCAGACCCAAGCTGCCCCCACCTCAAAACTGTGCTGCCCTGACAGTCCAAGGGAACCCTACAAACTGACATCAGGAACCTGGGCTGGCCACTTTTCTTTCCCAAGAAAAAAGGACCGGTCTTTGTCTCCAGGGGCCTGTGGCCCTGAGTGGCCGGACACCTCCAAAATCCAAACGATCAAAGATGTGTCGCAGACCCAAGCTGGCCCCACCTCAAACCTGTGCTGCCCTGACAGTCCCAAGGGAACCCTACAAACTGACATCAGGAACCTGGGCTGGCCACTTTTCTTTCCCAGGGAAAAGGACCGGTCTTTGTCTCCAGGGGCCTGTGGCCCTGAGTGGCCGGACACTCCAAAAATCCAAACGATCGAAGATGTGTCGCAGACCCAAGCTGCCCCCACCTCAAACCTGTGCTGCCTGACAGTCCCAAGGGAACCCTACAAACTGACATCAGGAACCTGGGCTGGCCACTTTTCTTTCCCAGGGAAAAGGACCGGTGTTTGTCTCCAGGGGCCTGTGGCCCTGAGTGGCCGGACACCTCCAAAATCCAAACGATCGAAGATGTGTCGCAGACCCAAGCTGCCCCCACCTCAAACCTGTGCTGCCCTGACAGTCCCAAGGGAACCCTACAAACTGACATCAGGAACCTGGGCTGGCCACTTTTCTTTCCCAGGGAAAAGGACCGGTCTTGTCTCCAGGGGCCTGTGGCCCTGAGTGGCCGGACACCTCCAAAAATCGAAACGATCGAAGATGTGTCGCAGACCCAAGCTGCCCCCACCTCAAACCTCTGCTGCCCTGACAGTCCCAAGGGAACCCTACAAACTGACATCAGGAATCTGGGCTGGCCACTTTTCTTTCCCAAGGAAAAGGCTGATCTTTGTCTCCAGGGGCCTGTGGCCCTGAAGTGGCCAGACACCTCCAAAATCCAAACGATCAAAGATGTGTCGCAGACCCAAGCTGCCCCACCTCAAACCTGTGCTGCCCTGACAGTCCAAGGGAACCCTACAAACTGACATCAGGAACCTGGCTGGCCACTTTTCTTTCCCAAGAAAAAGGACCGGTCTTTGTCTCCAGGGGCCTGTGGCCCTGAGTGGCCGGACACCTCCAAAAAATCCAAACGATCGAAGATGTGTCGCAGACCCAAGCTGCCCCCAGCTCAAACCTGTGCTGCCCTGACAGTCCCAAGGAACCCTACAAACTGACATCAGGAACCTGGGCTGGCCACTTTCTTTCCCAAGGAAAATGACCGGTCTTTGTCTCCAGGGTCCTGTGGCCCTGAGTGGCCGGACACCTCCAAAAATCCAAACGATCGAAGATGTGTCGCAGACCCAAGCAGCCCCCACCTCAAACCTCTGCTGCCCTGACAGTCCCAAGGGAACCCTACAAACTGACATCAGGAACCTGGGCTGGCCACTTTTCTTTCCCAGGGAAAAGGAC